>NC_092158.1:69616391-69916391 GCF_045791955.1 Oncorhynchus clarkii lewisi | reverse complement strand
TAGATATGCAGGGATTTTGAATATTCCTGAACATTTGACAAAGGGGCTAATCCAAACCCCCTAGCTCAGATGTGATAGAGTAACCAAGCAGGAGAGAAATCCTGTGGGCATTGCCTTAAGGATTTACCATTGCATTCCCCGCTGGCTGGAAGAAAACAACTTCCTCCCTCAGCCAGCGGCCTCCAACAGTCCTGGTTGGGTCTGTGCTCACTAACATTAAATCACACAGATGTGAATGACCTTTTGAGCTCTATCCTCTCTCCCTCTCTGTCCCCTTCTATCTTCCCCCCTCTCTTTCTTTCTCTCTCCCTCTCTGTCCCCTTCTATCTTCCCCCCTCTCTTTCTTTCTCTCTCCCTCTCTGTCCCCTTCTATCTCCCCCCCTCTCTTTCTTTCTCTCTCCCTCTCTGTCCCCTTCTATCTTCCCCCCTCTCTTTCTTTCTCTCTCCCCCTCTGTCCCCTTCTATCTTCCCCCCTCTCTTTCTTTCTCTCTCCCTCTCTGTCCCCTTCTATCTTCCGCCCTCTCTTTCTTTCTCTCTCCCTCTCTGTCCCCTTCTATCTTCCCCCCTCTCTTTCTTTCTCTCTCCCTCTCTGTCCCCTTCTATCTTCCCCCCTCTCTTTCTTTCTCTCTCCCTCTCTGTCCCCTTCTATCTTCCCCCCTCTCTTTCTTTCTCTCTCCCTCTCTGTCCCCTTCTATCTTCCCCCCTCTCTTTCTTTCTCTCTCCCTCTCTGTCCCCTTCTATCTTCCCCCCTCTCTTTCTTTCTCTCTCCCTCTCTGTCCCCTTCTATCTTCCCCCCTCTCTTTCTTTCTCTCTCCATCTCTCTCCCCTTCTATCTTCCCCCCTCTCTTTCTTTCTCTCTCCCCCTCTGTCCCCTTCTATCTTCCCCCCTCTCTTTCTTTCTCTCTCCCTCTCTGTCCCCTTCTATCTTCCCCCCTCTCTTTCTTTCTCTCTCTCTCTCCGTCCTCATAAGCATTTACTCTGGTGTTCATTGTTGTCACACCGTATTGGACATTCTACTGTGCATAGTGTTATGTGTGTTAGGACTCTGTATTAGAAGATGGCTCTCTCACATGAACCTAAATATACCAATTTAACGGGGTTATCTCTTACAGATGCCATCCTTGCTGTCAGTCTAGCAAATGGTGTGTGTGTACTCGCGCGCGCGCGTGTGTGTGTGGGTGTGTGTACGTGCGTGCATGTGTGTATGTACAGTGCCTTGCGAAAGTATTCGGCCCCCTTGAACTTTGCGACCTTTTGCCACATTTCAGGCTTCAAACAAAAAGATATAAAACTGTATTTTTTTGTGAAGAATCAACAACAAGTGGGACACAATCATGAAGTGGAACGACATTTATTGGATATTTCAAACTTTTTTAACAAATCAAAAACTGAAAAATTGGGCGTGCAAAATTATTCAGCCCCTTTACTTTCAGTGCAGCAAACTCTCTCCAGAAGTTCAGTGAGGATCTCTGAATGATCCAATGTTGACCTAAATGACTAATGATGATAAATACAATCCACCTGTGTGTAATCAAGTCTCCGTATAAATGCACCTGCACTGTGATAGTCTCAGAGGTCCGTTAAAAGCGCAGAGAGCATCATGAAGAACAAGGAACACACCAGGCAGGTCCGAGATACTGTTGTGAAGAAGTTTAAAGCCGGATTTGGATACAAAAGATTTCCCAAGCTTTAAACATCCCAAGGAGCACTGTGCAAGCGATAATATTGATATGGAAGGAGTATCAGACCACTGCAAATCTACCAAGACCTGGCCGTCCCTCTAAACTTTCAGCTCATACAAGGAGAAGACTGATCAGAGATGCAGCCAAGAGGCCCATGATCACTCTGGATGAACTGCAGAGATCTACAGCTGAGGTGGGAGACTCTGTCCATAGGACAACAATCAGTCGTATATTGCACAAATCTGGCCTTTATGGAAGAGTGGCAAGAGGAAAGCCATTTCTTAAAGATATCCATAAAAAGTGTCGTTTAAAGTTTGCCACAAGCCACCTGGGAGACACACCAAACATGTGGAAGAAGGTGCTCTGGTCAGATGAAACCAAAATTGAACTTTTTGGCAACAATGCAAAACGTTATGTTTAGCGTAAAAGCAACACAGCTGAACACACCATCCCCACTGTCAAACATGGTGGTGGCAGCATCATGGTTTGGGCCTGCTTTTCTTCAGCAGGGACAGGGAAGATGGTTAAAATTGATGGGAAGATGGATGGAGCCAAATACAGGACCATTCTGGAAGAAAACCTGATGGAGTCTGCAAAAGACCTGAGACTGGGACGGAGATTTGTCTTCCAACAAGACAATGATCCAAAACATAAAGCAAAATCTACAATGGAATGGTTCAAAAATAAACATATCCAGGTGTTAGAATGGCCAAGTCAAAGTCCAGACCTGAATCCAATCGAGAATCTGTGGAAAGAACTGAAAACTGCTGTTCACAAATGCTCTCCATCCAACCTCACTGAGCTCGAGCTGTTTTGCAAGGAGGAATGGGAAAAAATTTCAGTCTCTCGATGTGCAAAACTGATAGAGACATACCCCAAGCGACTTACAGCTGTAATCGCAGCAAAAGGTGGCGCTACAAAGTATTAACTTAAGGGGGCTGAATAATTTTGCACACCCAATTTTTCAGTTTTTGATTTGTTAAAAAAGTTTGAAATATCCAATAAATGTCGTTCCACTTCATGATTGTGTCCCACTTGTTGTGGATTCTTCACAAAAAAATACAGTTTTATATCTTTATGTTTGAAGCCTGAAATGTGGCAAAAGGTCGCAAAGTTCAAGGGGGCCGAATACTTTCGCAAGGCACTGTATACTGGCTGGTGCCATGTGTGCGTTTGTGCATATTGCATGTGTGTGTGTGTGCGTGTGAGGCGGACAAAGTCTTCACCACACTGAACTCTGGAGGTGAATCTTGAAGGACGTAGAGAGGCCAGGTTGGCACTAACCCTTAGAACAAGAACAGTCCCCTCAGCATGGTCCCCAACCACCATTCTCAGATGCAGAGAGGGAGGTCCGTATGGATAAAACAGAGCTGTGTGCGACGGTGTGTCGGTTTGTGTCCGTGTGTGTGGAATGTGTGTGTTTTACATGTGCTGAAGCCTGTTTCTGATTTGGGGCGTACAATCAGACATCGACTGCCAACTCCCCATATGGTAGTGACAATTAGGACATGGAAGTTTGGAGTGGATACAGGAATGAACCTGAGGGAGATTTGGCATGGGTTAAGGAGTGAGATGTTGGGACAAGTGGGAGAAGGGAAGGGAGAGAAGAAGAATGAGATGTGATGACAAGTGGGAGAAGGGAAGGGGGAGAAGAAAAATGAGATGTGACGAGTTGGAGAAGGGAAGGGAGAGAAGAGGGAAAGGCAAAGACAAAAGGAAGTCTCCATTGATTTCCTGTTAGTGTCACATGTCGCCTGAGAGAGAGGTTGGCTCTCCCATGGCGAGCTCCAACAGTGTGCTTTTAATTAGGAGGAGGAGCAAGGGAAGGAGGGATGGAAGGAGGAATGGATGTGTTCACCAGGCTGGGACCGTGCCGTTTTGTGTATATAGGCTTCATGCTACAGCACTTTCACTTCTGTGAAGTGTTCCCTCCCCAACTGGAGAGACAATCACTATTTCCCCCTCATAACTCACTGTGAATTTATGTTCATTATCCAACTGCCCGCCCACATTTTCCTTCTAACGCACACAGTAGCAGTGTGTGTGT
Organism: Oncorhynchus clarkii lewisi; assembly: GCF_045791955.1. NCBI lineage: Eukaryota > Metazoa > Chordata > Actinopteri > Salmoniformes > Salmonidae > Oncorhynchus > Oncorhynchus clarkii. The sequence continues at coordinate 69,912,662 of NC_092158.1, read as the reverse complement.
GTGTGTGTGTGTGGGGGGGGGGGTGCGTGTGTGTATTTATGTGTGTGCTTGTGTGTGAATATGCAGTCCCCAGCGGCAGTTAATGTAGACAAACAAATGTAAAGTCTCTTGTTCCCTTTGGGGGTGAGTGTCAATTCAACCTTGAGAGAGAAATAACACAAGAGAGAGAGAGTGAGAGAGACACAATATACTGCCATGGGGAACGAAAGAAGAGAGAGAGAGAGAAAGGACTGCTATGGGGACACAGGAAAGGAGGATATGAGAAAGACGGAGAGCGGGACAGAGAGAGAGAGAGAGAGAGAGAGAGGACTGCAATGGGGACACAGGAAAGGAGGATGTGAGAAAGAGAGAGAGAGAGACAGAGAGAGAGAGAGAGAGAGAGAGAGAGGACTGCAATGGGGACACATGAAAGGAGGATGAGAGAGTGAGACAGAGAGAGAGAGAGAAAGCGCAAGAGACGTGTACTGCCATGGGGAAAGAAGAGGGAGAGAGAGAGAGAGAGAGCGAAAGACTGCCATGGGGACACAGGAAAGGAGGATATGAAAGAGAGAGAGCGAGACAGAGACAGAGAGAGACAGAGACAGAGAGATCCGATTGCCATAGGGCCACAGGAAAAGAAACAGGAGAGACGAGAGAGAAAGAGAGATGGAAAATAAACATGCATAAGATAAATGGTTGTTCATCATGTCAGTTTAGTTGACAGTTTATGGTGACTCCATGTAGTTATTTGTCTAATACAGCCTATCCACTGCTCAACAACCCCCATGTAGGATATATCTGGATACAGTATATCCAGTGACACCAACACATTACCTCTCACTGGGCTCTCCTTCCATCCCATCCACACATGGAGACAAGACCCTCCGTGCTCAGCTGGCCTGCCTTAGGACAGGGTTGGGGACAAATCCATTTCAATCTCATTCAATTCAGGAAGTACACTGACATTCTTATTCCAATCCTCTTCTATGCTTTTCAATGAGGAAAATGTTGAATTGGAATTTAGGGCTCGATTCAATCCGTAGTGCAGAAGATCAGCGTTAAAGGCAATGCTTCCGTGTACATGGATACTGCATTCACGGTGAATGCTGCATATGTTGGCTCAATTGGAAATTACATTTAAATTTCAACCACGCTACAACACAGACCTTCCATCCTACGGACTGAATCTAGCCTTTGGTTAACTTTCTGAATTAACTGGAATTAATATGGAATTGACCCCAACCCTAGTCCCAATGCTCCCTTGTCCTGCCTCAAATCCAACCCCATGCTCCCTTTTTCTGCCCCTACTTCCAGCCCCATGCTCCCCTGTCCTGCCCCTACCTTCAGTCCCATGCTCCCCTGTCCTGCCCCTACTTCCAGCCCCATGCTCCCCTGTCCTGCCCTTACCTTCAGCCCCATGCTCCCCTGTCCTGCCCCTACTTCCAGCCCCATGCTCCCCTGTCCTGCCCCTACCTTCCGCCCCATGCTCCCCTGTCCTGCCCCTACATCCAGCTCCATGCTCCCGAGGAGGACCAGTGTTTCTCTGGCTGCTGAGGTTACATTGAGACACGGCTGTCCCCTCAGTCCTCACCAGGACACACACTCCACTGCTCTGCTCCGTCTGTTGGGAGACTACATACACAGATGGTCCAGAATCTGTTGTGTATGAGGATGGAGTCTGGGGTTTCAAATGTCTGTCGGTCGACCTGTTCAATGCAGGGTATGATATGATGGCGGTGGTGCGTGTCCATAACAGGGAATCTAGTGGCATGGTTGCATTATGATGCATCGTAGAAAGTGCATCATCACCAGCGGGGTGATTTGCACAGAGTCTGCGCAGTGTGTAGTAGAGATTAAACTAGGTTATGTAACCAGCTATCCCCTAGGACTCAGCCCTAACCCATCTGACCTTGCTCCTAACCCCTCTCATTTGGGCCTTAGTTTGTCTGTTTGGCTCTGAGCTATGCTACGAGTGTTGTGGAGTTGATATAAGAGGAGTGCGTACAGAATGATGATACACTATTGCATGGTCTGTGACATCTCTGCCTGTGGCTTTAAAATCATTGATCCGGACTAAAAAATTTCAAAAACACGTTCAAAGGTTAGGGGTATTTTCTGCTAGAATGATTGAGAAAGGGAAGGCCAGGATGTGGGGGGTGGTAGGATGGTAGGGGGAGGCAGCTGGAGACTGGTGCCCATGTTGGAGGCTCTCGCATGGGCAGCTGGTGGTATGACGGCCCCAGGCTGCTAGTTCTTTCCATGGCGCTCCAGGCCTGTGAGTGCAGGAAGAGGCTAATCCTGACTGCAAGGCAGAGGACACTCTGGCCATCTAACATGGTGCCATCTAACATGGTGCCATCTAACATGGTGCCATCTAACATGGTGCCATCTCTCTGTTCGCATTCACTTTGTGTAACTTTTTCACAGTCACACATAACGTATTCCACCTCTAGCTCATACACACACACACACACTTTGTTCACTTTCACTTTCCTCCTCCACATGCACAAACACACACCTACACACAGATATAACACACACACACACACATTCTAATCCTCACACCTTCCCATTCCAGAGAGACCGTATGTTAACATCCAGGGGTCTGTTACCCAGATCTTCCTTTCACACGGCGATGACTCAATGACAGGTGTCACTCGAGATCCCCCTCTGCCACAGCTTGCGCTGACAGATAAGAGACACAAAATGCACATTCAAGAAACAGAAAACTGGACTGGGCTTACACAGCAGAAACTTCTAAAAATAACAAATGTATGGTTAACAGGTGTTGGAGCACTCGGAAAAAAACAGGCAGACATATTTATCTTCTTACACTCTGGCTTTATTCAAACACGTATACTGACATCTGACGGATCCTCAGTGACCTCTTCCTCAGATGAAAAGATCCCTGTCTGTGTCACACTGTTCTGTAAATTACAAGTCACTTAGTGTCGTTTATTAGCCTCGGTACTGGGTGAATGTACAGTATGTTTCTAAGTGTGTCCTGGCAATGTGAAATCATGTGTTGAGCATAGCAGAGGGATAACAGTGATGGTTCTATAAAGACGGTGTGTTTAATGATGTCATGCAGGAGAGGAAAGGCCAGAGCCAGACAAGAGTCCAGACAGTTGTGGTTAAGGGCGCTGTACTGCAGGGCCAGCTGTGCCATCAGAGTTCCTGGGTTCGCGCCCAGGCTCTCTCGTAACCGGCCGCGACCGGGAGGTCCGTGGGGCGACGCACAATTGGCCTAGCGTCGTCCGGGTTAGTGAGGGCTTGGTTGGTAGGGATGTCCTTGTCTCATCGCGCACCAGCGACTCCTGTGGCGGGCCGGGCGCAGTGCGCGCTAACCAAGATTGCCAGGTGTACGGTGTTTCCTCCGACACATTGGTGCGGCTGGCTTCCGGGTTGGATGGCGCTGTGTTAAGAAGCAGTGCGGCTGGTTAGGTTGTGTATCGGAGGACGCATGACTTTCAACCTTCGTCTCTCCCGAGCCCGTACGGGAGTTGTAGCGATGAGACAAGATAGCAGCTACTACAACAATTGGACACCACGAAATTGGGGAGAAAAAAAGGGGTAAAAAAAAAGGGAAAAAAAGAGTCCAGACAGTTGAAGGACAAACTGCCTAATGGCTCAATGTGTTGATGTCAGCTCAGCTCCTCGGGTATGAAGTGCTAACACTGGTGCAGTACTCACTTTTCTGTTTTGGGGAGGAAAATAAATAAATAAATAAATAAATAAATTATTTAAAAAAAAATATATATATATATATATATATATATATATACAGTGGGGCAAAAAAGTATTTAGTCAGCCACCAATTGTGCAAGTTCTCCCACTTAAAACGATGAGAGAGGCCTGTAATTTTCATCATAGGTACACTTCAACTATGACAAACAAAATGAGAAAAAAAAATCCAGAAAATCACATTGTAGGATTTTTAATTAATTTAATTGCAAATTATGGTGGAAAATAAGTATTTGGTCACCTACAAACAAGCACGATTTCTGGCTCTCACAGACCTGTAACTTCTTCTTTAAGAGGCTCCTCTGTCCTCCACTCGTTACCTGTATTAATGGCACCTGTTTGAACTTGTTATCAGTATAAAAGACACCTGTCCACAACCTCAAACAGTCACACTCCAAACTCCACTATGGCCAAGACCAAAGAGCTGTCAAAGGACACCAGAAACAAAATTGTAGACCTGCACCAAGCTGGGAAGACTGAATCTGCAATAGGTAAGCAGCTTGGTTTGAAGAAATTAACTGTGGGATCTTTTTAAGTGGGAGAACTTGCACAATTGGTGGCTGACTAAATACTTTTTTGCCCCACTGTATATACAGGGTTACTGTGTTACTGTACTACTGATGTGAGACTGGTGTTAAAAACACTAGTACACAATTGTGGGAACATACACACTCACACACACACACACACACACACACACAAACACACTCTAAAACAGCAGTATGCACAGCATTCCTGACATCTACAGTACCTCCTCTATCCCAGGCAGGCCTTTTATGGTCATAGTGATCAATACTGCACATGTTTTATGGTGAGTCCAGGCAGGCAGCTTCAAACATTCCCATCTCTAACTCTCACTCCCTTCCTGCACCTCTCCTCTCCTCTCACTCCATAGGAGACACTAACCAGGGGTCTGAGGAGCTCCAGCTCAAGCTTCCCTATGGGCCCTGGTGAAAAGTAGTGCACTATGTAGGGAATATGGTACCATTTAGGACACACCCTACAGTATGTCTACTAACAGCCAAGCATCCACTCCCTCCAGCGTTCAGCAGATATGTATTGGCCTCCTTCTATCTGAGTTCCCAAACTGCGAGGGGGGAGGAAGGCGCTGTGGAGCTCCTTTTAAACCTCAGCCTAAGCTCTTATTTCATGGTTGGGTTTACCTTTCAGTCCGACTCACAATGAGCCATGCACCATTGGAGCCACTTAGCAATGAAATATATATATCTTTTTTGGTGGACGTGTCACTCTGTGCAGAAGGCAACCTGGCTCTGGACACCTGGCTAATGTGGGTCTGAGGTGACTCCATGCTCCACTTGTTTTGGCCAGGCCGCCTTCTGGTTTAACTGGTGCAGTTGGACTGGCTGCCTGGAGCCCACGGCTAACTTACATAGACAGGCTTCTCCTCTCCCACACACACATACATTTTAATACAGCACTACACACAACACAACACCACACCACACTACACTACACAATGCCATTTACACACCAGAACAACACCGTTAAGTCAACACAATCTGCACCTCACACAGAGGAGGGATCACTAAGAGGATTCCCAAAAAGAGAGAGAGTGTGTGTGTGTAAAATGTGTTCTGTGATAGCTCAATTCCTATTGGGATTATTTTGGCTCCTCTCTGGTACATTTGAGCATCTTTTTCTTGGGTTTGATATCCTATTGTTTGGTTTGATATCCTACAGCCCCTCAAAATAACCCCATTTATTTCACTGTGCTGAAACTGTGTTGTTGGGTTGGAACATGTATTCTTTTGGGGTATAGCAGAGACTATAATGGATCTAATACATGTGGAGATTGCAGTATGTCTCAATTTTAGAGAGAACACTTGTTTGGATTCATGCTTTTCTATCTGTCTCCTCTCCTCCGTAATTCATCTCTGACTCCTGCTGTTGAACTTGAAGAAGCGAAGCTCATTGGTCTAACTCGACTATCTCTACATTCTCTGTCAAAATCCTCTCACTCATCCGCTTTCATGATAAGATATTGCGCGCTCGTACTTCTTTGCTCTTCCTTCTAAATTTTTGAGACATGTTGGTAGACAGTACGTTATGTATAATCTCCTTTCATATTTGACTAATTCTCTTTTTCTCTCTCCCCCTCTTTCATCCCTCTGTCTTCATCTCTCTCCCCCTCTCTCTTCATCATCCCCCTCTCTCTCTCCTTCCCCCCTCTCTCTTCATCCATCCCTGTCTCTCTCTTTATCTCTCCATCTCTCCCCCCACCCTCTCTTTTCATCCACCCCTGTATCTCTCTCTCTCTCTCTCTCTCTGTTTCCTTGTCTCCATGTAGAGTCTGTGAGCAGGTGAGTGCGGGATCCTGTCTGCCCCACTGTCCAGCGACATAATGAGCTGGAGCTTCCTCACGCGGCTGCTGGAGGAGATCCACAACCACTCCACCTTCGTGGGGAAGCTGTGGCTCACCGTGCTTGTCGTCTTCCGCATCGTCCTCACCGCCGTCGGGGGAGAGTCCATCTACTATGACGAGCAGAGCAAGTTCGTCTGCAACTCGGGCCAGCCGGGCTGCGAGAATGTCTGCTACGATGCCTTCGCGCCGCTATCGCACGTCCGCTTCTGGGTCTTCCAGATCATCCTGGTGGCCATGCCATCTCTCATGTACATGGGCTACGCCGTCAACAAGATCGCCCGGCTGGACGAGGACAAGGGCGGGGGAGGGTTGGCCACTGAGACAGGGGGAGGGGATGGAGGGGGCTACACCCACCGGAGGCCCAGGAAGATCTGCTTCGGGGCGCGGCAGCACCGGGGAATAGAGGAGGACCAGGACCAGGACCAAGAGGATGACCCTATGATCTACGAGGTGCCTGAGCCCGAGCCCCCTCGCCGGGTCGACCCGCTGGCCCCGCGGCCCAAGCCCAAGGTACGCCATGACGGGCGGCGGCGTATCCAGGGTGACGGGCTGATGCGTATCTACGTGCTGCAGCTGGTGACTCGCACGGCGCTGGAGGCAGGCTTCCTGGCGGGCCAGTACCTGCTGTACGGCTTCCGTGTGATTCCTGTGTTCGTGTGCTCCTTCGAGCCCTGCCCCCACAGCGTGGACTGCTTCGTGTCACGGCCCACGGAGAAGACCATCTTCCTGCGCATTATGTACGGTGTCACGGTGCTCTGCCTCACCCTCAACGTGTGGGAAATGCTGCACCTGGGCATCGGGACCATCTGTGACATCCTCCGCCGTCGCCGCTGCCCGCCCCAGGAGGACGAGTACCAGCTGGGGCTGCTGGGACCCAGCGTGGGGGTCTCCGTGGGGGTGCCCGGGCCGGAGCCGGGAGCAGGGGGAGGGGTGGTGGGGGATGGGGGTGCTGAGTACGTGGGGTACCCGTTCTCGTGGAACGCCCCGTCAGCTCCACCAGGCTACAACATCGTGGTGAAGCCGGAACAGATTCCTTACACAGACTTGAGCAACGCCAAGATGGCGTGCAAGCAGAACCGGGCCAACATCGCCCAGGAGGAGCAGCAACAGTTTGGAAGCAACGAGGACAATTTCCCCACGGGAGGGGAGGCCCGCGTGGCCCTCAACAAGGACATGATCCTGCATGCCCATGACCAGCTAGAGGCAGCCATCCAGGCCTACAGCCAGCAGCACAGGGCAGAGGAACACCTGGGGGACAACCATGATGACAAGCCCCAAAGCAACATCACCCAGGCCCAGCCACAGCCACAGCCTCACAAGGAGCGCAAGCACCGCTTCAAACACGGCAAGGGGGGCAGCAGTGGAGAAGGGACTGGGAGCAGCAGCAACAGCAGTAGTGGCAAGTCAGGGGTGGGCAAGCCTTCTGTGTGGATTTGACCCCATACACACACAAATAGACAAACACACACACACACTCCAGCCCTGGCCTGAGCCAGCACTGACGGAGCCCCATATCCGTGTAGTGTATGTGTCAGTGAGGGAAGGGGTGGTCCCGAAAACACCTGCGCCAGCCCTGAATGGAGGGCTGAGGTAGTGGGATGTCATGCTGTCTTTCTGTGGATATTTCAACACCATGTTGTGCCTTTAAAAATCCCACAAGCTGGAGGAGACTAGCCTACAGTAGTAATATGTCAGTGTGGACAGGTGAGGAGAGGTGTGTCAAGAGCACTAGGGATTTTTCAGCAGGCAGTTGTGTGTCTGGGTTGTCGCTGTCTAACCTCCAAGACCCCGACACAACTCTCTGAAACAGTCTCTAGTGTTTGTGAACTCTTCCAGTTCTGAAGCAGACACTTGTTCTCTGTTGTTTTCCTACTGTCCCGTCTTCCAGTAGCCTGACGACTCACACTAAATTATTCTGTAGTTCGCTGCATACTTTAGTCTGAGCCTGCCATTATTGAAGTCGTTTGTGGTGACGAAGGGCACATGGGGCATTGTACAAACAAAGTCATTAGCGATTGGATCGTCTCTAACCAATCAGAGTCCATGAGGAATTTTCAAACTGAATGTGTTGGCATTCGGTGAAGGGTTGGGGAGGTACTCAGATCCAGACTCATTGAGGAGAAGAAACTAACGTCTGTGGGTGTGGTGTAGCGTTTGGCCGGAGCAAGGATTCTGGGCAGCCAGGCAAGTCTTCTAGAGGATATTGGGCTGAGAAAATTACTAAATCGTTATCGCCATCTCTTTTTGGGGATTTCTGATCCATTTATTTATATCCCGTCCATTCTCTTGGTGATCCTGATTTCCATGCCACATTTTGATCAAGATAATCTGCTGGCTGACTTTCTGCAAAGTCACAGACTTCATAATACATTGGCATCAGAATGAATGGACATCATAATGCAATGACATCGCAATACAAATACCGTATAAAACAATGACTTTATAATGCAATGACATCATAATGCAATGAATGACATCGTAATACAAAGACAGTATAAAACAATGACTTTATAATGCAATGGCATCATAATGCAATGAATGACATCATAATACAAAGACAGTATAAAACAATGACTTTATAATGCAATGGCATCATAATGCAATGAATGACATCATAATACAAAGACAGTATAAAACAATGACTTTATAATGCAATGACATCATAATGCAATGAATGACATCATAATGCAATGAATGACATAATGCAGGGATAATAATGAAAAGGTCAATCACAATGTAGATGTTCAAATTCCCTGAAGGCTATTGTCTGTCTATTTTCTCTCCAAGGTCACTGATGTTTAATGTGTGTGTGACTTTATATTTGACCCAGGCCAAGTCTTTGAGTGCATGCATCTTCCAGGTGGAGGGACTGATCATGGCTTGATCAGATGAAAGTGGTCAGGGAGATGGTTGATGGAGACAGTCTGGTGAGTCTGGTGAAGAGGGCTACTCTTGTAGCCACTGGAGTTCCCCTCCTTCACAATGTGTATGAGAAGCAATTATTCTCACCATTAATTAATACCATTTATTGACAACTCCCTGTGTAAACCTGCACTCTTTTCACTTTATTTTCTCTGTGTTTCTCTGTCACTAGTTCTCTCCATTTTGGACCTGTGTAAGGTTTTCTCAGTACTGGGTTGACATTTTATCTGTCTGATTATTGAGTGCCCCCTGGTGGTACAGCTTTTAAACTAAGGATTTATCATCCCGTTAGTACAATATTACTTACTTTAATTTGGTATTTTACTAGTACTTACTGATTTCGAGTTACCAATGATCACCCAACATTCCAAACACCTGAAGTTAGTCTCTCCAGTTACACAGCAGCCCACTGTTTCCTTTTCAACCTCTTCCTTCCAAGAACCTTCCTCACAGTGTTCAATATGAGACCAACAAGGCTGGAATAAAAACAGCTCTCCAAGCTAGCCGTGTTGATGAAGATCTGCCTCTCTGTTCTCCTCTGTCCAAGTATTTCTCTGAACTGCCATATAGGCTCTGTCCCAAATAGCGCTCTACTCCCTATGGGCCCTGGTCAAAAGTACTGCAATATATAGGGAATAGGGTGCCATTTGGGATGAAGCTATAGAGACCAAACACTGTTAGTGTGATGACGGCAGCGTCACTGCCATTGCCAAGACAACGTTAGGCTACTATGCAGCCAGGTTGTCATGTAGCTTTGCTAAGGAATACTGTGGCCATGCTACCTGAATCACAAAGGAGAAGAACCTGTGTGCTGTATGTAAGACCAATCCTTTGTATTTTTTGTAAAAGTCGCTCTGTTTTCTATTATGTGTAAGTGTGTTTCGGTGTGTTTTGGGAGGTCTAATGTAGCAGAAGTTAAATTGGTTTCTGTTTTTTTTTTGACCAGTGGTGTTTTTCAAACAAAACTTTTTTTCTTCAATAAAGAGTTTTAAAATAAACAATAAAGATTGTTTTTACAGATAATTTCTTCTATAATTGTTTTTCTTTCATTGCCTTCAAATTGTACAAATAATATATTTTTATAGGTAGAATAGTTGTGTATCATGTTGTTGATGTGTAAAATAAAAAATGTAATTGCCAAATGTATCCTTGTTTGAAAATAGACTCGTATTTGCCATGTAGCAAACTTCTGGGCCCATATTCAGAAATCATCTCAGGGTAGGAGTGCTGATCTAAGATCAGTTTGGCCTTTTAGATTGTAATTACACTCCTCAGTGTACAAAACATTAAGAACACCTGCTCTATCCATGACATAGACTGACCAGCTGAATCCAGGTGAAAGTTATGATCCATTATTAATCCCACTTGTTAAATCCACTTCAATCAGTGTAGGTGAAGGGGAGGAGTTTTAAGCCATGAGACAATTGAGACATGGATTGTGTATGTGTGCCATTCAGAGAGTGAATGGGCAAGACCAAATATTTAAGTGCCTTTGAATAGGGTATGGTAGTAGATGCCAGGCGCACGCACTGGTTTGTGTCGAGAACTGCAACGCTTTTGGGTTTTTGATGCTCAACAGTCAATCAATCAATTCAATCAAGAATGGTCCACCACCCAAACCGCATACAGTCAACTAAAGTTCTGAGTAGTGCTGACCAGCTGTGTGTATAGGAGCGTGCCAGGTTTTGGGCATGGGGGAGAAACTGCCAAATCTTTCTTAGCTCTGCTCGACAGTAACTTTTCCCAATTTTAGGACTAATAATCCTGCTCTTTCTGTCCTAGTTGTACTGTTGGTTTACTATGGGTAGACCTTTCTCCTGATAGGCCTCTCTTAAATCTCACTAACCTATGTAAATCAATCAATTAATCAAATGTATTTATAAAGCCCTTTTTACATCAGCCGATGTCACAAAGTGCATTGCAGAAACCCAGCCTAAAACCCTAAACAGCAAGCAATGCAGATATAGAAGCCAACTAACAGTACTTCATAACCTATAGTAACCAATTAAAACGGGGGAAAAAGCATTCCTTGTAAGTAATAATCCTAAAGCCTATTGTACATGTTCAGTGCCACGTGTCCATGGTTATAAGGCAGCCAACAGGCAGGCATAAATCACAGGAAGTACTCCGTCCAGTCAGCTTCTCTTCTGGCAGTGATTGGCTGATTGGTATGGACGCCAGGCAACCACTCACTCTGCTCTGATCCCAGCAAGCCGCAGGTGTTATATCAACCGCCCAATGAAATGAAATCACATTTTATTGGTCGCATACACATATTTTGCAGATATTAACACAAGTGCAGCAAAATGCTTATGTTTCTAGCTCCAACAGTGCAGTAATACCTGACAATACAAAACAATAGACACAAATCCTTCAAAAAATGAAGAAAGGAATTAAGAAATATCAGAACGAGCAATGTCAGATTCAGGAATATAAATATTTTTGTGTATTGACATTATGGACTGTATATAAATATAAAAGGTGTGTACAGCCGTAGTTATATAGGATAAGCTTTGACTAGAACACAGTATATACATATGAAGTGGGTAAAACAGCATGTAAACATGATTCAAATGACCAGTGTTCCATGACCATCTACAGTGCATTCGGAAAGTATTCAGACCACTTCCCTTTCTCCCCATTTCAAATCAAATCAAATCCAATTTTATTTGTCACATACACATGGTTAGCAGATGTTAATGCGAGTGTAGCGAAATGCTTGTGCTTCTAGTTCCGACAATGCAGTAATAACCAACAAGTAATCTAACTAACAATTCCAAAACTACTGCCTTATACACAGTGTAAGGGGATAAAGAATATGTACATAAAGATATATGGATGAGTGATGGTACAGAGCAGCATAGGCAAGATACAGTAGATGGTATCGAGTACAGTATATACATATGAGATGAGTATGTAAACAAAGTGGCATAGTTAAAGTGGCTAGTGATACATGTATTACATAAGGATGCAGTAGATGATATAGAGTACAGTATATACGTATACATATGAGATGAATATTGTAGGGTATGTAAACATTATATTAGGTAGCATTGTTTAAACTGGCTAGTGATATATTTTACATCATTTCCCATCAATTCCCATTATTAAAGTGGCTGGAGTTGAGTCAGTGTGTTGGCAGCAGCCACTCAATGTTAGTGGTGGCTGTTTAACAGTCTGATGGCCTTGAGATAGAAGCTGTTTTTCAGTCTCTCGGTCCCAGCTTTGATGCACCTGAACTGACCTCACCTTCTGGATGATAGCGGGGTGAACAGGCAGTGGCTCGGGTGGTTGTTGTCCTTGATGATCTTTATGGCCTTCCTGTAACATCGGGTGGTGTAGGTGTCCTGGAGGGCAGGTAGTTTGCCCCCGGTGATGCGTTGTGCAGACCTCACTACCCTCTGGAGAGCCTTACGGTTGTGGGCGGAGCAGTTGCCGTACCAGGCGGTGATACAGCCCGCCAGGATGCTCTCGATTGTGCATCTGTAGAAGTTTGTGAGTGCTTTTGGTGACAAGCCAAATTTCTTCAGCCTCCTGAGGTTGAAGAGGCGCTGCTGCGCCTTCTTCACAATGCTGTCTGTGTGAGTGGACCAATTCAGTTTGTCTGTGATGTGTTATTATGTGATGTGTGATTTTGTTACATTACAGGCTTATGAGACTTAAAATGGAGCTCAGGTGCATCCTGTTTCCATTGATCATATTTGAGATGTTTCTACAACTTGATTGGAGTCCACCTGTGGTAAATTCAATTGATTGGACATGATTTGGAAAGGCCTACACCTTTCTATATACAATGCATTCATTAAATATTTAGACCCCTTCCCCTTTTCCAAATTTTGTTACATTACAGCATTATTCTAAAACGAGTTAAATAAAAAATCCTCATTCCTAGAGCTGGCCGCCTAGCCAAACTGAGCAATCGGGGGAGAAGGGCCTTGGTCAGGAAGGTGACCAAGAATCCGATGGTCACTCTGACAGAGCTCCAGAGTTTCTCAACCATCTCTGCAGCACTCCATCAATCAGACATTTATGGTATTGTGGCCAGATGGAAGCCACTCCTCAGTAAAAGGCACATGACAGCATGTTTGGAGTTGACCAAAAGGCACCTAATGGACTCTCAGACCATGAGAAACAAGATTCTCTGGTCTGATGAAACCAAGATTGAACTCTTTGGCCTGAATGCCAAGTGTCACATCTGGCGGAAACCTGGCAAGATCCCTACGGTGAAGCATGGTGGTGGCAGCATCATGCTGTGAGGATGTTTTTCAGCGGCAGGGACTGGGAGACTAGTCAGGATCGAGGGAAAGATGAACGGAGCAAAGTACAGAGAGATCCTTGATGAAAACCTGCTCCAGAGTGCTCAGGACCTCAGACTGGGGCGAAGGTTCACTTTCCAACAGACAACAACCCTAAGCACACAACCAAGACAAAGCAGAAATGGCTTCGGGACAAGTCTCTGAATGTCCTTGAGTGGTCCAGCCAGAACCCGGACTTGAACCGGATCGAACATCTCTGGAGAGACCTGAAAATAGCTGTGCAGCAACACTCCCGACACAACCTGACATAGCTTGAGAGGATCAGCAGGGAAGAATGGGAGAAACTCCCCAAATACAGGTGTGCCAAGCTTTTAGCGTCATACGCAAGAACACTCAAGGCTATAATCGCTGCCAAAGGTGCTTCAACAAAGTACTGAGTAAAGGGTCTGAATACTTATGTAAATATGATATTTCAGGTTTGTATTATTTATTTATATGTAAGCTATGTTTTAGCTTTGTCGTTATGGGGCATTGTGTTTAGATTGATGAGTGGAAAAAACTATTTAATACATTTTAGAATAAGGCTGTAAAGTTACAAAATGTGGAAAAAGTCAAGAGTTCTGAATATTTTCAGAATGCACTGTACATAGGGCAGCAGCATCTAAGGTGTAGGATAGAGTACTGGGTGGTAGCCGGCTAGTAACAGTCTGATGGCCTGGAGATAGAAGCTGTTTTTCAGTCTCTCTATCCCAGCTTTGATACAACTGTCTGCCTTCTTGATGGTAGCAGGGTGAAAAGGCCGTGGCTCAGGTGGCTGAGGTCCTTGATGATCTTCAATGTCAATCTCTCGCTTCCCTTTTTTTTTTTACAAGGCAATCAGCTCGCATTAAATTCAGCACAGGAGAAAAAACGTTTTTTTCATTTAGATCCATTTAGTTTCAGTTACTTTAAGGGTCATTCTTGAATTACGGTGGCATTTGGGCATGGCATTTCAAAAATAAAAAACACATTTTTCTCTATATATTTGTTTTTACATTTGGGTACATTTTCCCACTCTGAATCAACTAGTATGGTATATTAATAACTTTAAATCATTTTTACCATTATGATAACATTGTGCCACCAGTAGGAGTAATAGCAATGATGGTGACACCGATGAGACATTTTAGGTAAATGAGGATTTTCTAAAATGGAGACCACAAGGGCTCAAATCTAAGTTAATCAATCCTTTAAAAACAATTTACTAAAGTGATATGAATAATCATTTTACTCACAATGTTATTTCCCTTCATTTAAATTGACTTACGCCACATTCGCGTGCTAGTCGGAACAAGGAAACTCTGAAATGTCTAACTGGTTGTAGTTATACACGTGCCCGTGTTCCACCAGTTAGCAAGTCGGAAATGTCAGTTTCCTACTTCCGACTAGCAAGTGAATGCAGCACAACACCAAGTGACACTTTGTATTTAGACACACCAAGTTATCAATGGAATCCTCAAATTTATGACATACTAAAAGGGTATGATTAGCTAATAATTTTCTTTAATACATAGACCCCTCTCCCGATAACAGTTTGCCAATGGAGAGTATGCTCAAGGTCCTTGATATCCTTGCAATCAGTGATTTTAAAGGCGGTAACACAAATGGCATAAAACTGAGGGCCAACCCACCCGAGTGGCGCAGCGTTCTAAGGCACTGCATCGCAGTGCTAGAGGCATCACTACAGTCCCGGGTTCGATCCCAGGCTGTATCACAACCGGCCGTGATCGGGAGTCCCATAGGTCGCGCACAATTGTCCTGTTAGGGTAGGGTTTGGCCGGGTGGGCTTTACTTGGCTAATTGTGCTTTAGCGGGCCGGGCGCCAGCAGGCTGACCCCCGGTTGTCAGTTGAATGTTGAGTGTTTCCTCTGACAATTTGGTGCTTCTGGATAAGGGAAGGGGTTAAGAAGCGCGGTTTGGCGGGTTATGTTTTGGAGGACGCATGACTTGACCTTCGCCTCCCGAACCCGTTGGGGAGTTGCAGCGATGAGACAAGATTGAAATTGGGGGGTAAAATAATAACAAATAATAATAAGCTGAGGGACACACATTATACTAGTACAATTGTTTTTATTTTAATTGCCTTCTTTGTTTTTATTCATTTTATTCATATATTAATACTTTTGTTCACTGTCTAGCATTCAAAATGATAGATATCTCTAAATACCTAAAACATCACCTCTATACATCACTAGTGGGACAAACCAATTTGCAAGCCATCAGTAGTTTCTATAATACATACAAATAAATATGTTGCAGTATAAAGGACTTACATGTTTTGCTACTAAATAACAGTTAAATAAAACGGAACATTTATTATTTGTCATGTTTTGTCATGTTTTTGTTTTTACATGGTGCCAAAATCAAGAGGCAGCATCTACCACCGCAATTCAAGAATTACCCCTAAAGAGGCAGGGGGAGAGCTGGGCCCCTCTTAGAAATCAAAATGTGTACAGTATATTAACTAAATGCCACAGAGAAAAGGCCCAGACTGGGTTCAAAGTACCTGGGTGTGTTAGGGGTCCGTACAGGGTCTGAAGAGGCTCGACGATGGCTCTATAGGGGCCTAGAGTCTATGTATGCATCCCAAATGGCACCCTATTCCCTATATAGTGCACTACTTTTAGGGTGCCATTTTGGGATGTATCCTGTATAAGCTGTGTGCAGTAGGGGGCAGCTGTCTCTATGTGGCCCCAGCCAGCAGACCCTCAGTGGGACCCGGTCCCAGGCAGTATAGGGGCCATCTCAGAGAGAAGGAAGGCTGAGGCCCCATCTGCTCCACATCTGAGCATCAGTCAGTGTGGACTGGGGTGACTTATGGCTCCAAGATGGGGCCTGTGTGGTTTGGATTTGTGTGCATGTGTACGTTCATGTAGGGGCGGACTGGCCACCTAGCATTTCAGGCAAATGCCAGATGGGCTGGTCCATTTTTAGCTCAGTGGGCTTATCTAACTTTTGTGCAAAATTATAATTATCTGGAAATTATCTGGATAATAATGGGGGCCTCAAGGAACAAAATGGGCCGATGTGGGGGCCTCAAGAAAGAAACCGGTTTGGTGTCCTCAAGGAAAATAATTGTCCGGTGTGTTATACAGTGCCTTCAGAAAGTATTCATACCCCTTTACTTATTACACATTTTGTTTTGTTACAGCCTGAATTCAAAATAGGTTAAATATTTTTCACCTAATATCACCCATTTACACACAATACCCCATGATGACAAAGTGAAAACATGTTTTTGACATTTTTGCAAATATATTGAAAATTAAATACAGAAATATAAAATGTACATAAGTTTTCACACCCCTGAGTAAATACATGTTAGAATCACATTTGGCAGTGATTGCAGTTGTGGGTCTTTCTGGGTTAGTCTCTAAGATCTTTGCACACCTGGATTGTACAATATTTGCACATTATTATTTTTAATTCTTCAAATTCTTCAAGCTATGTCACCCATTTTCAAGTCTTGCTGTAGATATTCAAGACGATTTAAGTAAAAACTGTAACTAGAGGCCATTCAATATTCAATATTGTCCTGGTAAGCAACTCCAGTGTACATTTGGTCTTATGTTTTAGATTATTGTCCTTCTGAAAGGTGAATTTGTCTTCCAGTGTCTGTTGGAAAGCAGACTGAACAACAAAGGGGTTCATAACAAAGGGGTTGCATACTTATTGACTCAAGAGATTTCAGCTTTTCATTTGTAAATTGTAATTTATAACAATGTCTAAAAATATAATTGCACTTTGACATTATGGTGTATTGTGTGTAGACCAGTGACACAAACTATCAATTTAATCAATTTTAAATTCAGGCTGTAACACAATAACATTTAGAAAAAGTCAAGGAGTGTGAATACTTTCTGAAGACACTGTAAATGCCAGGGCCAATTTCGGGTCCTCATCCGCCCCTGCATGCTTGAATGTGTGTGTGTGTGTGCAAGTGGATTTGGGCACTCTTCCTGACTCTGTGTCAACATGGTCTCAACATGGTCCCATGGTGCTTGGTGAGTGGGGTTGGAACTAGAAGGCGACGGTATTCAGCAGAAGTGCAGATGTGACACATCGCTTTCCCAGCACTTTTCATTCCAGCAGGAGACATAATGGCTTGTGATTGGCCTTGTAGGCTGTTTGTCTAACTGTGTGGGCTCTACATTAGACAGATACTTTTCTCAGACGTCACATTGTGTTGATGTCAGGCCCAGAATATAAACTGAAAAAAATAAAAGATCTCCAGTCAGACTGAATCAAAATGAAGTTTTGTCAACTGTGTCTACTCATCAGGAGGCTACATTATCTTCCTTCAGCATGTGTCTGTTGATGTCTATGTAGTTGAACCCTTTATGTACCCTTTACGCAGGGATCTATTTGTCTGATGATGGGTAGTCTGTTAGAGGTCCTCTATGTTTGTCAAAGTCACCTTTTGGGGATTTCATCACAAACCAACAGTAGAAAAGCACCGTTTCATAAATAACATAATAACATTTTTTGTTTTCTAGCCTTTTGTAAAGGATGTTTCTGAGAGTTCCAGTTTGGTATCCCCATCAATGTACTGTATGTCTCCCTGATGCCTGTCTTTTCAGTATAGAAACACCACATCACCAGAACAAGACAAGACTGACATGGACTTTTGGGATGTTGTTGTATTGTCCTCTTACTGTCAGTCGGGTTCCCGTTTGATTTTGATTGGTGGAGAGCAACGGGCTGTACGGTCCTATCAGAAGGATTACAGTCTTACAGGCTGATGCTGTGTCACTATTCCAGCGACCCATGCAGCAGACGGGCCTAATATGTCACTTCTTCTCATGTCAGCTATGTCATATTTATTTGGCAGTTGTTAATTTGGTGACAGTTGAGTTTCAGGTTGGTATGAGAACATTTCAATCCTTGAGGGAGGCCTTGATTGACTGTCACAGAGGCCCCACTGGTATAAAGCCATTCTTAAAATAGAAGGGATTTTCTATTTGCAATCAGCTTGCTTATAATATCATTAATCATACAACAATGCACCAGTCGGAGACGGAGCGGAGCTGAGAGCAGCAGTTGGCTCTACACTGAGGTCACAGTCCACATGAATGGAATCTCATGAACCCATGTTCTTGAACCGCAACATGTGGGGACCACTGCTTTCAAACAGTAACAAAAGTATTTTCCCTATTATATGTCCTCGCTGACTGAATTGGCAGTAAATAAGCTATGTTACAGGGATGCAAACTGGTGAGGGCCCAAAAAGGTGGCACTGAAACATGCAAAAATTCTATGGGGAAATGCAGGTTTTAACTAATTAAACAAAGAATATGATCCACATGGTCAGGTGCTGTGTGTAAAATAAAAAGTGGTTTATGTGAACCTAACTGACAGCTAAAGAATTGAAAGAATTTGTATTTATTATGGATCCCCATTAGCTGCACTCTTCCTGGGGTCCAGCAAAATTAAGGCAGTTTATACCATTTTTAAAACATTACAATACATTCAGACTGTGTGCCCTCAGGCCCCTACTCCACCACTAACACAGTACAAAAGCCATGCGTAAGTGTGTGTATAGTGCGTATGCTATTGCGTGTGTGTGTGTGTGTGTGTGTGTGTCTGTCCCTATGTTTGTGTTGCTTCACAGTCCCCGCTGTTCCATAAGGTGTTTTTTTAATCAAATTATACTGCTTGCATGAGTTACTTGATGTGGAATAGAATTCCATGTAGTCATGGTTCTATTTAATACTGTGCACCTTCCATAGTCTGTTCTGGACTTGGGGACTGTGAAGAGACCTCTTGTGGCATGTCTTGTGGGGTATGCATAGGTGTCTGAGCTGTGCTCCAGTGGTTCAAACAGACAGCTCGGTGCATTCAACATGTCAATACCTCTCATAAATACATGCAGTGATGAAGTCAATCTCTCCTCCTCTTTCAGCCAGATTGACATGCATATTATGAATATTAGCTCTCTGTGTGCATCAAAGGGCCAGCCATGCTGCCCTGTTCTGAACCAATTGCAATTTTCCTAAGTCCTTTTTTGTGGCACCTGACCACACGACTGAACAGTAATCCAGGTGCAACAACATTAGGGCCTGTAGGACCTGCCTACAGGCAGAGCAGCGCCTTATCATAGACATACTTCTCCCCATCTTAGCTACTGTTGTATCAATATGTTTTGACCATGGCAGTTTACAATCCAGGGCTAAAGAAAGCAATCCAATGTTATTTGTTGCCTAGACTTTACTGCAAATGACACTCAAGTCTTGAGAAAAAAAATCGATGCACTAATATTACAGTTAGTCATGACAGCCTTTATAATATAACGCTTGTGACCACACACATCTAAATATTGCCCTTGGGAACCAATCTTAAAGTAGAAACAGAATTAAACAAACAGGCATTCTATTTTTGCTCTATTATAGCGGCCACTATAGACATCGATCAAGTGCACAAGGCTACATGTGTGCAAAAATAACATTCACTGAGTAAAACATGTAATAAGTGGTACTGTCAAGTTCAACACAACAAAAGCAATATCTTTGGGGTACACTGCATTAATACATTATACACTTTCTGCCTGTGGACATCTGTTCTACAATGTGTCAGCAGAGCATGATGCCCTTTCTTGGCATAATTGAACTTTCAGGCAGAGAGTACACCTGCCATACCCCTTTCATCCACTGTATTGAAAAAGTGAGAAAGAGGGAAAGTGTGTGGTGTTCCTTTCACCCCTATAGTGACATTCAGCTTAAACCAGGCCCAGCTCCAGCTCCACTTCTTTAACAAGCAATGCCTCATTTTCACTATATTCTCTAATTCTGAAAATTAACCACATACTGTAGAGGGAAAACATTAGTTCACAGGATAGTAGTTAGTTCGTTAACTAGTTAACATTTCACGCAGATTGCCAGTGTCCAGTAAGGAACGAACGGCAAGGAGTCGTACAACGTCACCAGTTAATACTATAGCGAATTGGTTAGGTTACTAACGTTAGCTCATCTGTTGTTGTAACGTTAGCTAACACCATAAATTCAATTATTTGATCAGTTAAGTTGGCTAATGTTGCTCAATATATCTGACTTGCTAACGGATAATTCGATCCAGCAAGCAAGATACTTAACAATACTTGTTCCACCACAATTTCTCCCTCAACTAAAAACTTTCCAAATGCCAGTTGTTTTTCGGTTACAGTTCATGAAGTACGCAACGTCACCTTCTCACCCCGGTCTCCTTACCTAATCGTTATCGTTCGGAGAACGCGCTGCTTGCTGTACGTTAACCCACAAACTGCCTTTCCACTCTCCCGCTGTCTTTCCAGAGCGTGCGCGTCTCTTCAGTCGCGTGCGGCTTTCTGCCATGTGAACGATTGGCTGAGCCTTGGATACAGCATGTATTACTCCAAACGCGCATCACTCGTTCTCATACAGCTTGTAATCATCCAACCCCCCCCCCCCCCCTAAACTTTTCTCATTGGACCTGAACAAATCACTTAGGTCACCTATTTTGCATTCAAAATGGCGAATTTCGCCAAAAGGTGACTAGCTTCGCATCCCCAATGTTAACATGATGTATTTGGGGAAGCAAGGGAAGAGGAGAGGAGCAACACCAGTGCTTTCCAGGGGATAATTCCGGTTGGTTCTCTGCCCCAGGAAGATAAGAAGACATGAGTATCCAGCTGGTAATTTGAGGGATCTTCCGTGGCTGGAGACACAGTGATAAATAGCTGCTTGGGACTGGCAAGGTACAGTAATGATAGCACAATACAAAAACTGAAAAATCACATTTACATAAGTATTCAGACCCTTTACTCAGGACTTTGTTGAAGCGCCTTTGGCAGCGATTACAGCCTCAAATCTTCTTTGGTATGACGCTACTAGCTTGGCACACCTGTATTTGGGGAGTTTCTCCCATTATTCTCTGCTGATCCTCTCAAACTTCAGGTTGGATGGGGAGCGTCGCTGCACAGCTATTTTCAGGTCTCTCCAGAGATGTTCGATCCTGCATTGTCTTGGCTGTGTGCTTAGGTTCATTGTCCTATTGGAAGGTAAACCTTCACCCCAGTCTGAGGTCCTGAGTGCGCTGGAGCAGGTTTTCATCATATTCATTTTATTTTGCACGATCCAGATTAGTCTCCCTGTCCTTGCAGCTGAAAAACATCCCCACAGCATGATGCTGCCACCACCATGCTTTACCGTAGGGATGGTGCCAAGTTTCCCACAGATGTGACACGTGGCTTTCAGGCCAATCTTGGTTTCATCAGACCAGTGAATCTTGTTTTTCATGGTCTCAGAGTACTTTAGGTGCCTTTTGGCAAACTCCAAGCAGGCTGTCATGTGCCTTTTACTGAGGAGCAGCTTCCTTCTGGCCACTCTACCATAAAGGCCTGATTGGTGGAGTGCTACAGAGATGGGTGTCCTTCTGGATGGTTCTCCCATTTCCACAGAGGAGCTCTGGAACTCGGTTAGAGTGACCATTGGGTTCTTGGTCACCTCCCTGACCAAGGCCCTTCTCCCCTGATTGCTCAGGTCCAGCACTAGAAAGAGTCTTGGTGGTTCCAAACTTCTTCCATTTAAGAATGATGGAGGTCACTGTGTTCTTGGGGAGTTCAATCTTGGCTCAATCAGACCTTTTTTGGTACCCTTCCCCATATCTGTGCCTCGACAAAATTCCTTCGACCTCATAGCTTGATTTTTGCTCTGACATGCACTGTCAACTGTGGGACATCATATAGACAGGTGTGTGCCTTTCCAAATCATGTCCAATCAATTGAATTTACTGCAGGTGGACTCCAATGAAGTTGTAGAAACATCTCAAGGATGATCAATGGAAACAGGATGCACCTGAGCTCAATTTTGAGTCTCATAGGGTCTGGATCATGCAAAAACCAGCCTCAATGGTAAGACATTCTCACACAGCATTCCATACATAGGTAATGCTATTGGTGGTGGCATAAGAGTCTGTTAATTTCCATCTTTGAAGTCTAGCGAAATACATTGAAATCGATAAGAAACAATACTGTGCAGCCGTATTCATTGACCTGGCCAAGGCTTTCGACTCTGTCAATCACCACATCCTCATCGGCAGACTCGATAGCCTTGGTTTCTCAAATGATTGCCTCGCCTGGTTCACCAACTACTTCTCTGATAGAGTTCAGTGTGTCAAATCGGAGGGCCTGTTTTTCGGGCCTCTGGCAGTCTCTATGGGGGTGCCACAGGGTTCAATTCTCTGGCCGACTCTCTTCTCTGTATACATCAATGATGTTGCTCTTGCTGCTGGTGAGTCTCTGATCCACCTCTACGCAGACGACACCATTCTGTATACTTCTGGCCCTTCTTTGGACACTGTGTTAACAACCCTCCAGACAAGCTTCAATGCCATACAACTCTCCTTCCGTGGCCTCCAACTGCTCTTAAATACAAGTAAAACTAAATGCATGCTCTTCAACCGATCGCTGCCTGCACCTGCCCGCCCGTCTAGCATCACTACTCTGGACGGTTCTGACTTAGAATATGTGAACATCTACAAATACCTAGGTGTCTGGTTAGACTGTAAACTCTCCTTCCAGACTCACATCAAACATCTACAATCCTAAATCAAATCTAGAATTGGCTTCCTATTTCGCAACAAAGCATCCTTCACTCATGCTGCCAAACATACCCTCGTAAAACTGACCATCCTACCAATCCTCGACTTCGGCGATGTCATTTACGAAATAGCCTCCAATACCTTACTCAATAAATTGGATGCAGTCTATCACAGTGCCATCTGTTTTGTCACCAAAGCCCCATATACTACCCACTACTGCGACCTGTACGCTCTCGTTGGCTGGCCCTCGCTTCATACTCATCGCCAAACCCACTAGCTCCAGGTCATCTACAAGACCCTGCTAGGTAAAGTCCCCCTTATCTCAGCTCACTGGTCACCATAGCAGCACCCACTTGTAGCACGCGCTCCAGAAGGTATGTCCCTCTGGTCACCCCCAAAACCAATTTTTCCTTTGGCCGCCTCGCCTTCCAGTTCTCTGCTGGCAATGACTGGAACGAACTCCAAAAATCTCTGAAACTGGAAACACTTATCTCCCTCACTAGCTTTAAGCACCAGCTGTCAGAGCAGCTCACAGACTACTGCACCTGTATATAGTCCATCTATAATTTAGCCCAAACAACTACCTCTTCCCCTACTGTATTTATTTATTTATTTACTTTGCTCCTTTGCACCCCATTATTTTTATTTCTACTTTGCACATTCTTCCATTGCAAATCTACCATTCCAGTGTTTTACTTACTATATTGTGTTTACTTCGCCACCATGGCCTTTTTTTTGCCATTACCTCCCTTATCTCACCTCATTTGCTCACATTGTATATAGACTTATTTTTCTACTGTATTATTGACTGTATGTTTGTTTTACTCCATGTGTAACTCTGTGTTGTTGTATGTGTCGAACTGCTTTGCTTTATCTTGGCCAGGTCGCAATTGTACATGAGAACTTGTTCTCAACTTGCCTACCTGGTTAAATAAAGGTGGAATAAAGGTGAAAAAAAACAAACATCAACATTGAAATGGTGTGGAAAGCATATTGGTGTGGGGTTGAAGAAAAGTATTTAAGGGATAATCAACTAGGGTTTATGTGTTCCATGGAAAATATTGAACGAGGTGGAAGGTGTGTTCCATGACCCGCTAGGTGAGTGGAACAGACCTTCCTCTGAATTGCATTATTTTCCAGAGAACGCATAGAGCCCCGAGTTGATTATCCCTTTTATACCATGGCTATAATTTAACACATTTGCTTTAGAAATGTGTTCAACATCCACTGAAGTAGCTAGCAAGTTTACTAGATAGCTACAGTAGTTGCCGTGGTAACCAAACCAACAGACTTGCTAGTTTAGTCAATCAAACCATCAGTCTGAGTTTACCACTATGAAAATCTAATAAAAAAATGTCAATAGTGTTTTCATTTCGACTTTTGCTTTCAAAAGCAGTCCAAACATAGAACATGTAAGAATGAACTATAGCCATTGAATTCTACCTTCCAAATATATCTTGCATTATAGGGAAATAATACAAGCTCTAGAATGCCCTTCTTACCCATGCATCTAGTTTTAACCTATTACTTACAGCAGCTACGGTGCTAATAAGTGAACTGGTCAATCCTGCATCCCCCCACCACTCCCTTGCTAATGTTGTTATTTAGTAACAGCACAGTTTCTTTACTGTCACCATGGTCACAGGGGGAGAGTATTTGTTGTTATAAGGCTTTGACCTGTGAGAGCTGGTAACCATGGAAACCCTTTTTGAAAAAGGACTCACCAGAAATGTTTATGGGTGTCATCACTTCCCTGGTCTCCTTCTGTTCCCCCTTCTGTGTTTTTGCCCAAGGCTTCTGTGTCTGGGAGGTTGTGTTGCATTGTGCCAGTGTGGGCATGGCACGACCCAGAGAGCCAACCGGGAGACTGAGGCTGGGGCCCAGCCATCTCTGTGCTACATCTAGGACTGTCAAATGGTACAAAGAACCAGAATGGAAGAGATCTCTGTTTGAAGGGTTATGTAACATCAGTGTGTTTATGTTATTTATAAAACACACTGTGCCAGGTCACTTTCAAACACTGGACTAACATTGGACTAATGACACTCCCTAGATCCTTTTCACATTTGTTTTTAAATTATGTGCAAAGACAATTTCGTGCTCCAGCATCATTATTCTTAGTTAGTTTGGCCTGGGTAAAGTAAGAACCCCCCTTTGTTGTTATTTTATGTTTACAGAATCATTGAAACACTGTTTTTCTTTCCCAAAATGTATTTTGAAATGATGAAACAAATAGTGTTGGTATAGTGGTAGGGTCATTCCAGGAAATGAGTCCCTTCTGGTGACCTAATGAAACTCTTAAGGAAATGTTCTCTAAAGTTGTGGGAACATTTGTTGTTAGCTGAGTTTTGGATAGTCTAACTTGGAGAGAAAATAAACTGTTTTATTTCACCTAATTTGAACGTTCTGTCATGAAGAGCACATGTTCAACTTAATAAAAATCGTGTTTTCCCATCATAAGAGGTTGAATAAAAAAATGACTATAGTCAGTGCATATTAAGTGCCAAATATCGGGGTAACCGCAACATTTAATATGGAAGCTTGTTGTGTGAAACAGAGAAGGGCACTTGAAAGAAAGCATTTTACAAAATGTATTTTTTTTAAATAATTTTAGCCTGTTCCTATATGGGTAACAGGGTTGACATGTTATGTTCAACCCACTCAGTTTTCCACCACAAAACACCAGAAAATGGCCAAAAAGCGTAGAAGCAGCTCTGCTTTTACACTATGATTTGACTATTAGATATTCAATGTTTCTTTTCAAAAACATCTTTAAAAGAAATAGTTTCACCATATTAAAACGAGAGTTCAGTTCACGTAACAGGGTTGACCTTAAAATGACGGCCAGGTTTTTTTTTTTTTTTACCTTAAAATTAATAACTAAATCATGTGAAATAAATAATAATCTTCAGAAATGAATTTGTTAAAGCAATAAAATAACTAAGGGCTTTACAATGATGGTGAAAGTGGGGTTAAGTGGGTTAGAATCTTTCTTGAAGTCACAGAGGGTGCACAAATGGAGATCTAAAATTCAGAAGTCTTTATTCATTTAAAAAAATATGATTTATTGAATTTTCCATGTGGTCTATATTAAAGGGCACTTCATTTAATTTAACAGTCTTTTAACATTCAATATTGGTGCACAATTTCTACTTAAAATATCAAAGAGACAAAAAAGGGACTCATTTCATGGAAGGACCCAGTACCACATTGAATGTATTATACACTATGTCATAATGAGAAATAACACATTTAATCATCATTGATATTAAATAGAAATCTGAATGTAACAGTCCAGCTAAAGATTTCCCAATCCAGGAGGTATTAGATTGACATGACCATACATTCAGTTAACTCTTAAAGGCTCGCATGTGTTTTTTTTTTGGCTAGGGTCAGGAATGTGAGTCATATTAGGCACTGCACTGACCCCCTCTGTAGTTGGGAAGGCCTCATCTAAACCATACATGTTCCAAAACACTTTGTATTTAAGTCCAACAAAACAAAAACATTCTCTAGATTCCAGCTAGAACACTTGATGATAAATACATAATTGTACACCTATACAGTATATGATATGCATATTTCATGTATTTACACCCATTTTGGGTACAGTACAAATTATTTGATTGCAGATCAACCTGTTCTGCAGACTCTCACACTGAGAATCTACAAACGGCTGCTGGGGAGACTAACTGTCCCAGTCTCTCCCTTGCTCCTCCACTGTGACCAGACATACGTCACATAAAACATGCCCCTGTGCTGAATACCAGAGTGTTCTGGGCCAGTCGGGGCCATCCCATCTGGCAGGTAGCAAAGACATGACTGGGTAAGTGCATGACTGGGTAAGACTCCTGAGAGAGCCTATTGGAGGGCCCTATGTCCCTGTTGTGTCTGTCCTAGCTGTCGGTAAAGTTCCGGTAAAGGGGTGGGGCCTACCTGGCCATGGGCGCACACTCTCCCAGGTGTATCCTGAGCACGCCCTGGCTGTGGAGTCTAAGCAGGTGGTCAAACTCAGCGGGCATAGCGTGCACCGTCTTCTTACTCTGCCTGTCGTCGTAGTAATGGTTGGTGAGGGGCTGGTGTCGGAGGGGGTGTTCATTAAAGGGCCAGAACCCATAGAGATGCACGTTGGCGCACAGCTCCAGCGCCAGGCTAGCCACGATGAGTCCTGTGCTGAGGCGTACCGTCCGCAGGCCCTGGCCCTGCCAGAAGTGCGCCAGACTCTGTAGGTACTCTGGGTTGAGGAAGACAGGCCGCAAGGGGCTGTCAAAGTCCTGGATGGTGTAGAGGGCCCGCAGAGACACAGGCGTGTTGGGGCCATACGAGAAGGCTGGCAAGAGCATCAGGGAGTCGCCATAGCTACGCAGGCTCTCCACGAAGGGCCGACGACGCTCCTGCAGTCCCCCATATCTGAGAGAGGATGGTAATGGAGAGAAAAAGAGAGCGGTGAAGAACAGCTGGAGGAGATGAATTTGACCAGCACCAGAATATATGATCAAGTAATTTCTTAATCCACCATAAAACACCAGGTGATAAGCAGTATGAGAAGCCCAATGAACTCCGAAACTCACTTCTCCATGAGGATGCTGGGATTAGCTGTCACCAGGTCTGTCTTGTTGCCCACGTCTCTCTCATAGCCGTTCTCCAGAGGAGGGAGATTACACCTGAGAAAGGGAGACATAGAGGGAAGTGGTCAGTGAATTTGTTTCTAACAATGTTTGAGAGGAAAGGGTAATTATTGTGGAGTAATTTTTCTGTCTCACACCTGATAACAAACTGGGCGGAGTCGATTTTCTCTCCACAGCTGCTATTAGCTAGGATTCCCCCATTCCCAACAACAGAACACGTATCCCATGTTGTATTCACAAAAGGATTCTCCTGTAGGCAACACAACATGTGTCATGTCACTCTCTTTCTTAAACACACACTCACACACACTAATTATTGAGGTGACACTCTGGACCAGCTCAACAAACCTTAGCAAAGGTGCTGAACAGTTCAGGGGTCACCTGAAGAGGCTTCCTCTTCTCTCCATCGTACACAACCTTTGACCCCAGAGGAGTGTTGGCCTGTGTCACCATAGCCTTGGTAAGTCCATGACATCTGTTACTCAGAAGAGACCTGAGAACACAACAATAACCTTTTGATTATAAGATAAAGACACAGTATTAAAAGCGAACTGTAAATGAGTCATGTACTTCAAACACACATTTCTCTTATTTTGAAACAGTCTGTTTGATAAGTTAGGTATAAAAACCTACTGGTGATAAATGTAAGAAAATATCAGATATAGGAATACATAAACAAGGCCTCATCTTCATCTTGATATAAATATACAAATTGGAAAGGAATGTTTATTGAAAAGTATTGTCTTTTAGAATGTCCTTCCTTTCAAGTGTTTTATTCATTTACAAAGCTCCTTACAGTTCTCTTTGGTGTTGTTTGGTGTGGTTGAAGTCTCTGTATACTCAGCTTCCTGTCTCCGCCAGAATTAGCCTGCAGAGACAGGAAGCTGAGGAAGATAGCCTTGAGAAGGGAAATACCCACTGACGCAATGTGTCGCAACAATCTTACATAACGCTGACCTCTACTTCTACTGCTACTAACAGCATGAAGAAGTAAACACTAACATTTCACAGGTCACTTCTCATGCTTTGAAGCACACTTCCACGTGCTTTGCATCTCATTCTTCTAGGAGTAGAAAGGAAACATCCCCTTTGTTATGGTTAGTGACCCTCACAAAGTGGTCTTTGGCTCATCTTGGCTGGCTTTTAGTGGGGTTCAGAGTCTGGGTTTATAGTGTGGTGATGTTTCACCTGAAATTTCTGAACTTGTCCTCCTGCTTCTTCCAGCTGTGAGAGTAGCGCTCCACCACTTTTTCAGTAACTGTATCCCTTTGACACACACACAGACACACACACACACACCACAGAACATGCAGTTATGAACCATGTAATGAAGTTAAGAACAGTAGAGAGACCGAGTGAGGTGGTTGTTGAGCAGAGAGGATGTGGGTAGTGGTTGTCAGGGCGTGTATCTAGTCTCACCTGCAGCCCTTGCATGTTCCGGAGGGGACTGGCCCAGAGTTCATAATAGGATCTTTGTGGGGGGGTCTGCCAGGTTGAACATTGCTATGTACACCAACAGGGACAGAGAAAGACAGAGAGAATAGAAGGATGAGTAGACCTCTGTTTGAACCCAGTACACCACTTATCTTGTCAACGCTTGTATAGCTGCATTGTTTGCTGTTGTATTTGCAGTGTATTGCTTGAGTTTACCATGTTACCTTCGTTGAATTAATTGTGTTGATGTGGTAATTTACAGTGTGTTCACATTAAACCAATAGCTGAATGTTGTGCATACTATAAACAACAACCTGGTGAGCTAAAGGGTTACTGAAGGGTAAACACAGCTGTTTAAGCGTGTTTTAATTGTTCAAACAGGAAACCCAAACGCTTTTACAGCAGCATTACAAACGGCAGTGCCAACCCCAAATTAACTGAAAGACAAGGGACTTTATCAAAAACAGTCTGAGAAGAAATCCAAGGGCAAGGTCAAGCCTGAACTTACTACATACAGATAATCCCCCTTGAAGTGAGCTAGAAAGAGATATTTTAAGAACACACCACAGAGGGTACATGGGTTTCCCTGCTCCACAATGTGACACTCTTGTAGACAGTTATTTATGGCGGGATAATTGTCATATCCTGCAGATGGTGAATGTCAAACAACACTTAGTTCTATGATTAATCTGAGTCTAACGTCACATTCAGACAGTTAGTTTCATCGAGACGTGACTGGGGGGGGGGGGGGGGGGGCGTCTCTCAAGTGTCACTGTCACAGAAGGGCAGACACTAAGCTACAACAAGCCAACAGTGTGTTCATCAAGCGTGTTTTGGTAACAGCACGAGAAGACCTTTTACAGTGACTTCTCGATCTCAATCTCTTGTTCTGTTCCCCCTTTCACTTACTTATCTTCGCCTGCCTACAGGCGACATCATCCTTTCCCACAGAAAACAGATCACTATTTAAAATCAACGTCTAACAGAGCACACCTACAAGCACATGCTAGGTTCGTATGTTTTTATAAAACAATGGGGTCGAGGGGAGATAAGATCTGCTATAATATTTTTTGGGTGTGAGTATGATATTTCAAAATGCACCAACGTTGAGCCTTCCATGTGCCTTTGCAACACCTTCCTCTTATTCTACCTACACTGTCAAATAAACAGTTGAGTTCGCTTCAGCACAAGTTGTAAAATTAGAACAGGTTGTCCAGAGTCCATTAATAGTGGTCTGGTTTAAATCCACAGTCAGTTAAAGACTTTGGGATTTATGATCTGAAATACATCAGCTCTGCTGGGGCACAAACAGAAGTTTCTCTCTCTCTCTCTCTCTCTCTCTCTCTCTCTCTCTCTCTTTTCCACCACATAATCAGGGTGTGTCAGTGGTTTAGTTAAGATACCCACAGTAACAAGCATTGAGAAAAACCAACCATTGCTCTGAGGAGAGAGAGAGAAGAGAGAAAAGGGGAGTTGGTGGAGGGGGTACCAGTGAACAGGCATAACCACCAACACTAAACATATCATATTTCACCCCCTGCACAACTCTTACCTTGTTCCAGTAGAGCAGCTACTCACACCAACCGATGTGAAACAATCACACATTAAAAGCAAAAGTGTGGAGACTCACTCCCTTCTGTCCTCTCTGTGCCTGTCTGGAGTATATGATGCTAGCTACCACCAGCCAGGCCTAATCCCCCAACCTAGCCCGTGGCTAAAGGCTCCAACACCTGCCCAGTCGAGGGGGAGGAAGTTGGGGAGAAGGGATGTGAAAGGGAGTGGGACTTACCGGTCTCTGAAGACATACCAGACGAGTGCAGTCAGGACAGTCCCCAGGATGGACAGGGTGAGCATAAAGCAGAACAGTCCCCTCATGCCTCTCTCCCCCTACTACGTCCTCTGGCTGGCCCTCTTCTCTCTCTCTCCCTCTCTTCTAGTGTCCCTCACTCAGCACTGACACATTAGTTTGTTTTGGCACCTTTCCCCTGTTTCATTTTCTTTTTTTTTACCTCTCATGCACCCTCCTCCCTCCCTTGCCTTTTCTCCCCGATTGTACTTCACTGCTCACTCTCGCTCTTTCTGACTGGTTAATATTTCTGTCTCACTCACTCCCCCCTCCTTTTTCACCCTCGCTCTCTCTCCCACTTGCTCTCTTTCTGAGCGTTTCCAGGCACACCGCTTCTGTAAGCAGGCTATCATATCTCTGTCTGTGCCCTATAAAAATACCTCATGCGCCTCTCTCCTTTCTTTCTCTCCTTTCCCCCCTCTTTTCTCCCTCTCCACTCGGCTCCTGTAGAACTACAATGTCCGTCTTGTCCTCACGCCCTCCTTTACGTAGATTGATGTGTCTTGTTTTCTTTCATCTCTCTTTCTGGCTTCCTCTTTCTCACTCCTTCATTGAGAGCACACCATGCTCTTACTTTCTGTCCACTGTAGTCCCAGAGCTCAAGCTGTTGCTCCTTCTGCATTTTCCAACCCCACCCCTGAGCCCCAGCCTTCTCTGCACTTTCCCCCTCCCTCCCTCCCTCTCTTCCTGTAATATCCGTCCCACCCCCATCCGAACCCCCTCTTCTCTCCCCTCCTCTGCATGTAGAGCAGCCAGTAATTTAATTCCCTGGTACTGAATTAGCCCAGGGTCTGCCTCTTGACTTGTGTGTATGAGTGTGTGTAGTGTATGTACGTGTGTATGTGTTGTGTGAGCGTCTGTTTGGCAGGGATTTATTTTTCCCCTAGCCAATGATGGTCAGAGTAGGCTAGGGGAAGGGGCTATCGGCCAATCAGATCGACGGTTTCCCTGTTCTCTATCTCGTGCCCTTCTTTGACTGCCCCGTTACATATCTGGCTGGCTCTGCAAGTTTACTTTCTAGGTGGTTTGCAGGCTCAATCTCAACTTTGTTTACAGCATCAGGCATGAGTTCTAAGAAGCTATTAATGAATACAACTTTTCTCACCCTGAGAGATGATGAGAGAGAAAGAGGGAGAAAAATATATACAGTGCCTTGCGAAAGTATTCGGCCCCTTTGAACTTTGCGATCTTTTGCCACATTTCAGGCTTCAAACATAAAGATATAAAACTGTATTTTTTTGTGAAGAATCAACAACAAGTGGGACACAATCATGAAGTGGAACGACATTTATTGGATATTTCAAACTTTTTTAACAAATCAAAAACTGAAAAATTGGGCGTGCAAAATTATTCAGCCCCCTTAAGTTAATACTTTGTAGCGCCACCTTTTGCTGCGATTACAGCTGTAAGTCGCTTGGGGTATGTCTCTATCAGTGGGGATTGACAGTGGGGATGGTGTGTTCAGGGTGATGAGCTGTGTTGCTTTTACGCCAAACATAACGTTTTGCATTGTTGCCAAAAAGTTCCATTTTGGTTTCATCTGACCAGAGCACCTTCTTCCACATGTTTGGTGTGTCTCCCAGGTGGCTTGTGGCAAACTTTAAACAACACTTTTTATGGATATCTTTAAGAAATGGCTTTCTTCTTGCCACTCTTCCATAAAGGCCAGATTTGTGCAATATACGACTGATTGTTGTCCTATGGACAGAGTCTCCCACCTCAGCTGTAGATCTCTGCAGTTCATCCAGAGTGATCATGGGCCTCTTGGCTGCATCTCTGATCAGTCTTCTCCTTGTATGAGCTGAAAGTTTAGAGGGACGGCCAGGTCTTGGTAGATTTGCAGTGGTCTGATACTCCTTCCATTTCAATATTATCGCTTGCACAGTGCTCCTTGGGATGTTTAAAGCTTGGGAAATCTTTTTGTATCCAAATCCGGCTTTAAACTTCTTCACAACAGTATCTCGGACCTGCCTGGTGTGTTCCTTGTTCTTCATGATGCTCTCTGCGCTTTTAACGGACCTCTGAGACTATCACAGTGCAGGTGTATTTATACGGAGACTTGATTACACACAGGTGGATTGTATTTATCATCATTAGTCATTTAGGTCAACATTGGATCATTCAGAGATCCTCACTGAACTTCTGGAGAGAGTTTGCTGCACTGAAAGTAAAGGGGCTGAATAATTTTGCACGCCCAATTTTTTAGTTTTTGATTTGTTAAAAAAGTTTGAAATATCCAATAAATGTCGTTCCACTTCATGATTGTGTCCCACTTGTTGTTGATTCTTCACAAAAAAATACAGTTTTATATCTTTATGTTTGAAGCCTGAAATGTGGCAAAAGGTCGCAAAGTTCAAGGGGGCCGAATACTTTCGCAAGGCACTGTACTTTGTGTACAACGCAAAACCCCAAACAATGCATGCAGAGCAGAATTAAGACTATACCTGCTAGTTATCAAAATGTAATTCTACAACCACCTAAATGGAAGCAATGCCCACACATTCCACCACAAAGACCTCACCTACAGAGAGATTAACCTAGAGAAGCGTCCCCTCAGCCAGCTGGTTCTGGGGCTCGGTTCACAAACACAAACAGACCCTACAGAGCCCCAGGCCAGCAAAACAATTAGTCCCAACCAAATTATGAGAAAGCAAAAAGATAACTATTTGACACACTGGAAAGAATCAACCAAAACAACAGAGCAAATTGGAATGCTATCTTTTCCTAAACAGATAGTACACAGTGGCGGAATAACTGACCACCGTGACTGACGCAAAATTAAGAAAATCCTTGACTATGTACAGACTCAGTCAGCATAGCCTTGCTATTGAGAAAGGTCGGCATAGACAGACCTGGCTCTCAAGAGATGACAGAATATTTGCACACTGCCCACAAAAGGAAGTGGAAACTGAGCTGCATTTCCGAACTTGCCAAATGTATGACCATATTAGACACATATTTCCAATAGATCACACAGACCCACAAAGAATTTGAAAACAAATCAAACATAGATCAATTCCCATTTCTGTTAGGTGAAATACCACAATGCGCAATCACACAGCAAGATTTGTGGCCCGTTGCCATGAGGAAAGCGCAACCAGAGGAGCACATTGTAAATACCACCAACATTTCTCTTTTTTTAATCTTCCACCACTATTCGTATTACAACTATTTACACATTGCTAAAACACTGATAATATAACACTTAAAATGCCTTTATCTTTTTGAAACCTCTTTGAGTGCAATGTTTCCTGTTCATTTCTAATAATTTTGTTAAATATGTTTCTTCTCACTTTTGTTTATTGTTTATTTCACTTGCTTTGGCAATGTGCACGTATGTTTCCCATGCTAGAGTGGTAGAGGGCTCAGGGATGAGTAGTCTGTGCTGATGAGCTGTGTGTGATGAGAACCTGTTTGTGACATAGCACTGGAGCTGGTTCAATCACCCTGGAAACTAAAGCAACACCCCCAAAATGACTGAGAGGAAGAAAGAGCGAGGAAGAAAGAAAAAAGAAAGTGAGAAACAGATGTCCTGAGGAATAATACGGGTTTGTATGGGATCCTGTTGCTTTGTATGAAACCTGTCTCCATCTCTCTCCTGTTCTGGTGGAGAGAGGGGGGAGTGTGGAATACAGAGGCAAAGAGGTGGAGGATAATGTTCAGGGTTTGGCTTTAGGAAAACCGTAGGCACGTAGGCCACACCGAAATCATGTGTATTATACACCATATATTCAAAAGTATGTGGACACCCCTTCAAATTAGGGGATTCGGCTATTTTAGCCACACCCGTTGCTGACAGGTGTATAAAATCTAACACACAGCCATGTAATCTCCATAGACAAACATTTGCAGTAGAATTGCCTTACCGAACAGCTCAGTGACTTCAACGTGACAATGTCATAGGATGCCACCTTTCCAACAAGTCAGTTCGTCAATATTTTTGGCCTGCTAGAGCTTCCCTTGTCAACTGTAAGTGCTGTTATTATGAAACGTCTAGGAGAAACAATGACTCAGCCAGGAAGTGGTAGGCTACACAAGCTCACAGAACGAGACCACCGAGTGCTGAAAATCATCTGTCCTCGGTTGCAACACTCACTTCCAAGTTCCAAACTGGCTCTGGAAGCAACGTCAACACAATAACTGTTCGTTGGGAGCTTCATGAAATGGGTTTCCATGGCCGAGCTGCCGCACACAATCACCATGCGCAATGCCAAGTGTCGGCTGGAGTGGTGTAAAGCGCACCGCCATTGGACTCTGGAGCAGTGGAAATGCGTTTTCTGGAGTGATGAACCACGCTTCACCATCTGGCAGTCAGACGGACAAATCTGGGTTTGGTGGATGGCAGGAGAACACTACCTGCCCGAATGTATAGATGCCAACTGTAAAGTTGGGTGGAGAAGGATTAATGGTCTGGGGCTGTTTTTCATGGTTTGGCTAGGCCCCTTCGTTCCAGTGAAGGGAAATCTTAACGCTACAGCATACAATGACTTTCTAGACAATTCTGTGCTTCCAAGTTGGTTGCAATCAGTTTGGGGAAGGCCCTTTCCTGTTTCAGCATGACAATGTCCCTGTGCACAAAGCGAGGTCCATACATAAATGGTTTGCTGAGATTTGTGTGGAAGAACTTGACTGCCCTGTACAAAGCCCTGACCTCAACCCCAATCGAACATATTTGGGATGAATTGGAATGCCGACTCCGAGCCAGGCCTAATCGCCCAACATCAGTGCCCGACCTCACAAATGCTCTTGTGGCTGAATGGAAGCAAGTCCCTGCAGCAATGTTCCAACATCTAATGGAAAGACTTCCCAGAAGACTGGACTTCCCAGAAGGCTGTTATAGCAGCAAAGGGGGGACCAACTCCATATTAATGCCCATGATTTTGGAGTGAGATGTTCAACGAGTAGGTGTCCACATACGTTTGGTCATGTAGTGTATGTGATCAGATTTGATCAACAAGAGATAAGTCCTGTCTTTAACTTCCAGGGAAAAGCCCCATTGATTATGAGTAGGGCTCTGTCTTAAAAGCTACCGTTAATCTGGGAAGTTGCCCAGTAGGCTGGACTGTGCAGTCTTAAGCCTCCCAAAACAATAGAGCTCTAAGAGAGGTTCTCCTGGCACATCTCACAGTATGCCCCTGCCCATGCAAAGATCCTGCTCAGTTATATAAGGGCACTAAATGTGCTACATTATGATTATGTGCAGTAAGGCTAATAAAAGATCATGAAGATCGGTCTGTTAATAACACACACTAGGATTAATAGTGTTGCTAATGTTGGATCTCACTGAGGCAATGAGGGAGCATAAGGGCAATCTGACAGTGCTATTAGCTAGCTCTGTGTAGGCAGGGAGGAAGGTGAATGGGTGAGTTGTGTAATGTTTTTGTGTACGATGACTGGTGTCTCTATGCTATGCTAGGCTCATGGATTCAGTGATTTATGTAAGCAGCTGGGCCTCCCATGGGGAATGTTTGCTATGTGTGTGCTGTGTGTTCCAATGGCCTATACCGCTGTACCATCTGGGCTTGACGATGGTCAGGGGGAGGGGTGGATGTTATGTCCTTCTAGTTCCGTTGTGTCATTTCCTATTGCAGACAGAAGAACGGACAGACAGACAGACGGACGGACATACACGGACACACGCCGACTCTTCTATCTCCTATACACAGATAACAGTATTTCCTCTCAGATAATAATATGTATCCTTTCATGATAGAAGAGGGAGTTCTGGGAAAGCTCTTTCTTCTTCAGACTGTATGAACTATGAACCTTGTGTAGATGCCAGATAAATGCCTCAGCCCTAGAGCATAAGGCCTGTGTGGAGAAGTACACGGCAGCATGCATGCCTACAAAAATTATATGATCGGGGAAGGACTGTGAAGCACTGATAAGAAAAGACAGCGCTAGCTTGGAACCCTAAAAACAACGAAAGCAGCAGGCAGCAACACTGAGTATATGATATGCTGATAGTAGAAGGAGGCAGTGTTCTCTCTCTCTCTGTCTCTCTCTCTGTCGCTCTCTCTGTTGATAAAAGTCTCATCTCATTTTCCCCGTGTTACATGCTGTCCCACACACAGCACTCCAAGCCACATTAATTCCTTCTTGTTCCAAGCAAAAATGCCTTTTTTCGTAGGGCACATTTCTAATCTTATTAAAGCCTCGCTCTCTGGGAACAACCTGCTCTCCTCTCCCCCTCCTCCCTCACTTCCCCCGCCTGACTGAATAATTCATAAATTACAAATCTAATTCAATTGAGTATACTTTAAAGTGATTAATCTATTATTCAACAGAGAGAGGAGGAATCAGTCCAGTACACTCTCGATAAATTATCAAGATTTTCTGAGTGTGTATGTGTGTGTTTACTGTTGACTTATTACAGTAGATTTGTGTATGGATAAAGGTCTGTTTGAGAGTTCTAGGTTTATCATGAATGGTTTTCTGTGTATTTAGGTGAGTGTATTTTGTACCTGTATATTTGTGTAAGTGTACATAAGTGCTGCTGGTCTTGATTGTCAAGGTGTTGGTTAAGTGTTGCTGTGTATGTTTCCAGGCTGATATAGCCCAGCTGTTCCACACAGGGAGCCTGAGAAGGAGCTTAGCTGTGGGGGTGGGATGGAGGGGAGGGGCAATTACTTCCTGCCTGTGCCCATGTGACATCACACGGCATGGCTGGGCATCTTCTGGATACAGGAGAGACGGTAACAAAAGGACCCATTGTCCCCCGGCAAATCAAATCAAATCAAATTTTATTGGCAGCATTCACAGATTTAGTAGATGTTATTGTGGGTACAACAAATTGCTTAGGTTCCGAGCTCCAACAGTGCTGTAATATCTAACAATACACACAAATCTAAAAACTAAAAGAATGGAATTAAGAAATATATAAATATTAGGATGAGCAATGTCGGAGTCCAGAGTATAAATATATATGTATATGATGGGATGTATAGACATTATGGACAGTACAGTGGCTTGCGAAAGTATTCACCCCCTTGGCATTTTTCCTATTTTGTTGCCTTACAACCTGGAATTAAAATTGATTTTTTTGGGGGGGGGGGTTTCTAAAGTTAATTTTTAATTTCACCTCAGCAAGTTGGACTATTTGTATATGACCATTACACGACATCCAAATATAAAATCAATTTAAATTACAGGTTGTAATGCAACAAAATAGGAAAAACACCAAGGGGGATGAATACTTTTGCAAGGCACTGTATATGGATATAACATGTAGTATATCTGTAGAACACGTAGGACAGAATAGTATATGTACAGCAACAGTTAAAAAGGATAGGCCTTGACTACAATACAGTATATCCAGTGTATTTGGAAGTATTCAGGCCCTTTGACTTTTTCCACATGTTGTTACTTTGTTATTCTAAAATTGATAAAATGAAATGTTTTCCTCATCAATCTACACACAATACCCCATAATGACAAAGTGAAAACAAGTTTTTGAAAACAGAAATACCTTATTTACATAACAATTCAGACCCTTTGCTATGAGACTCGAAATTGAGCTCAGGTGCAACCTGTTTCCATTGATCATCCTTGAGATGTTTCTACAACTTGATTGGAGTCCACCTGTGGTAAATTCAATTGATTGGACATGATTTGGAAAGGCACACACCTGTCTATATGAGGTCCCACAGTTGACAGTGCATGTCAGAGCAAAAACCAAGCTATGAGGTCGAAGGAATTGTCTGTAAAGATCTGAGACAGGGGGGCCCACAATGCAAATAGTCCGGGTAGACATCTGATTACCTGTTCAGGAGTCTTGTGGAGTGGGGGTAAAAACTGTTGAGAAGCCTTTGTGTCCTAGACTTGGCACTCCGGTACCACTTGCCATGCGGTAGTAGAGAGAACAGTCTATGACTGTGTTAGAGGAATTTTATTCCTATATGTTCATTAAACAAAACACCTGGTCCGTTTCTAAGAATTTGTACGATTCTTATTTGCATAAAATAGACAAAGATCAGTCTCAAGATTAATCAATAGCGTTTATTCCCGAGAGCTCTGAACATAATCCCATGTACATTAGTTTATATAACACACATTGCGTCATGTCTTACGAAAATGTCCCGCCTCCTCCTGGATCATGTCAAAACTGCTTTTCAATTCAGTTCCAACACATACACATTGCTTATCTTCTGCTACCATATGTTACAAATCTACTGCACGCCCAACGGTTTCTCCTCTCCCTGGTTGGGGACCAGACATATTTCCTGTTGTTAGTTTCACTATGATCACGAGTTGTCTGTAGACCCTTCCTCTTGGCCTATGTACCAACATATTCTTCAACAGACAACAGATAACTCTGAGTTATAACTCTACGCCAAATGTATACATTATTTAGTCATTATTGATAAAAATCCTTCAACAGACTGGGGTGGCTGGGGTCGTTGACAATTTTTAGGACCTTCCTCTGACACCGCCTGGTGTAGAGGTCTTGGATGGAAGGCAGCTTATCCCCAGTGATGTACTGGGCCGTACGCACTACCCTCTGTAGCGCACTGCGGTCATATGCCGAGCAAATGCCGTACCAGGCAGTGATGCAACCAGTCAGGATGCTCTCGATGTTGCAGCTGTAGAATAGTGGTTTCCTGTTTGATTATTTCCTTATACAGCTGACTGAGTGTGGTCTTAGTGCCAGCATCTGTCTGTGGTGGTAAATAAACAGCCACGAAAAGTATAGCTGAAAACTCTCTAGGCAAGTAGTGTGGCCTGCAGTTTATCCCAATATACTCTACTTCAGGCGAGCAAAATCTAGAGACTTCCTTAGATTTCGTGCACCAGCTGTTGTTTCCAAATATGCACAACATATTTATATGTTATATATATATATATATATATATATATATATATATATATATACGCACAACCCCCTCCATGTCGACATTCAACCACGATTCCGTGAAACATAGGATATTACAGTTTTTGATGTCCCGTTGGTAGGATATTCGTGATCGTACCTCGTCTAATTTATTGTCCAATGATTGCACATTGGCGAGTAGTATTGACGTTAACGGCAGCTTTCCCAGTCGCCTTCTCTGGGTCCTGACCAGGCACCCGGCTCTTTGTCCTGTACCTGCGTCGCTTCCTCTTGCAAATAACGAGGATGTCGGGCCTGTGGAGTGTTTGGAGAATGTCTTGTGCGTGGTCTTTGTTGTAGAAAAAGTATTTGTCTAATCCGAGATGAGTGATCGCTGTCCTGATTTCCAGAAGCTCTTTTTTTGCCATAAGATACGGTTGCAGAAACATTATGTACAAAATAAGTTACAAATAACGCGAAAAAAACCCACATAAAAGCACAACTGCTGCCATTTCTTCCGGCGGCCCGCGTCGGGGGCACCATGTTTTCTTCAAAGCATACAAACAAGGTGTTTAGCTTGTCTGGGAGCCAGACGTCAGTGTCTGCGATGTGTCTGGTTTTCCCTTTATAATCTGTGAATGTTTGGAGTCCCTGCCGCATGTCCCTGCCGCGTGTCTGAGCTGTTGATTTGCAACTGCACTTTGCCTCTGTTCTGACATTTCCCCTGTTTTATTGCCTTATTGAGAGCATAACTGGACTGTGTGTACTCTACCACATTCCCAGTCACCTTGCCGAGGTTAAATGTAGTGGTTTGCACTTTCAGTATTGCACGAATGCTGCCATCTATCCACGGTTTTTGGTTTGGATCAGTTTAAATCGTCACAGTGGGAACAACATCCCCTATGCACTTCCTGATTAACTCAGTCACCGTGTCAGTGTTATTCTTAGAGGCAACCCAGAACATATCCCAGTCCACGTGATCAAACAAATCTTGAACCATAGACTCCGATTGGACGGAACAACGTTGGACAGTCCTTACCATGGATACTTGAGTTTCTGGAGCAGGCGTGATCTGATTTGCCGAAGGGAGGGCGGGGGCCTTGTAGCCGTCCCAGAAAGGAGAGTAGCAATGATTGAGCGTTTTTCATGTGCGAGTAGAGCAGGCAATGTGTTGATAAAACTTTGGTAGCGTTTTCCTCATAAAAGTAATTAAAGTCCCCAGCTACAATAAATGCGGCCTCGGGATATGCTGTTTCTAGTTTGTACAAAGTCCAGTGTAGTTCCTTGAGAACCATTGTGGTTAAGCCTGAGGGGGAACATAAACGGCTGTGATGATGACTAAAGAAAATTATCCCGGCAGGTAATGCGTTCGGCATTTGATTATGAGATATTCTAGGTCGGGTGAACGAAAGGACTTGAGTTCCTGTATGTTACCAAAATCACACCATTTGTAGTTAATCATGAAACACACACCTCCACCTTTATTTTTCCTGGAGAGTTCTTTATTCCTGTCTGAGCGATGTACTGAAAACCCAGCTGGCTGTATGGACGGGGACAGTATATCTGGAGAGAGCCATGATTCTGTGAAACAGAGTATGTTGCAGTCCCTGATGTTTCTCTGGAAGGAGATCCTCACCCTGAGCTCATCTACTTCATTTTCCAGGGACTGAACATCTTGGAAAAGCCTGGAATAATTGGAATCGCATTGAGGGGATCAACAAAGGATCTAATTCAGGAAAGTTGTATTTCTGGTCGAAATTCTGGTGATGGCGCCGGAGGAGATGGCAGATGTTTTAAGTGCTCCTAATCAGTTGTGCTATTGTGTGTGTTTTTTTGCGTTATTTGTAAATTATTTTGTACATAATGTTTCTGACACATTTCTTATGACCGAAAAGAGCTTCTGGATATAAGGACACTGATTACTCACCTCGTACGGGACAAAGATGTTTTTCTATTTGTTTTAGTTTTTTTGTTGAATTTTACCCTCTTTTTCTCCCCAATTTCGTGGTATCCAAATGTTAGTAGCTACTATCTTGTCTCATCGCTACAACTCCCATGCGGGAGTAAGCAGCTTGGTTTGAAGAAATCAACTGTGGGAGCAATTATTAGGAAATGGAAGACATACAAGACCACTGATAATCTCCCTCGATCTGGGGCTCCATGCAAGATCTCACCCCGTGGGGTCAAAATGATCACAAGAACGGTGAGCAAAAATCCCAGAACCACACGGGGGGACCTAGTGAATGACCTGCAGAGAGCTCCAAAGTAACAAAGCCTACCATCAGCAAGGGCATTGAAGATGAAACGTGGCTGGGTCTTTCAGCATGACAATGATCCCAAACACACCGCCCGGGCAACGAAGGAGTGGCTTCGTAAGAAGCATTTCAAGGTCCTGGAGTGGCCTAGCCAGTCTCCAGATCTCAACCCCATAGAAAATCTTTGGAGGGAGTTGAAAGTCCGTGTTGCCCAGCAACAGCCCCAAAACATCACTGCTCTAGAGGAGATCTGCATGGAGGAATGGGCCACAATATCAGCAACAGTGTGTGAAAACCTTGTGAAGAAGTTTGACCTCTGTCATTGCCAACAAAGGGTATATAACAAAGTATTGAGATAAACTTTTGTTATTGACCAAATACTTATTTTCCATCATAATTTGCAAATAAATTCATTAAAAATCCTACAATGTGATTTTCTGTATTTTTTTCCCTCATTTTGTCTGTCATAGTTGAAGTGTACCTATGATGAAAATTACAGGCCTCTCTCATTTTTTTAAGTGGGAGAACTTGCACAATTGGTGGCTGACTAAATACTTTTTTGCCCCACTATATGTTAAGGGAGACGTAGGAGATCACGTCTCAAACAACTTTTTATTAAATGCCTGGGATCATATATCACCGATTCCTTATGCTGAGAATTTGACTACATTTGCGACAGAAAGTATTGTATTTGGATTTATTATGGATCCCCAGCAAGCACATCCCCACTACTCTACAAGCACATCCCCACTACTCTACTCCACTAC
This sequence comes from Oncorhynchus clarkii lewisi, assembly GCF_045791955.1. Taxonomy (NCBI): domain Eukaryota; kingdom Metazoa; phylum Chordata; class Actinopteri; order Salmoniformes; family Salmonidae; genus Oncorhynchus; species Oncorhynchus clarkii. The sequence goes on along the minus strand of NC_092158.1, from coordinate 69,870,048 downwards.
TTCCTGGGTTCCAGCAAAATTAAGGCAGTTCATACAATTTTAAAAACATTACAATACATTCACAGATTTCATACGGTACCAGGGTGAGATGGCTCCAGTATGGAGTTGGGGGGCCAGACACTGGTCTCTACACAATTAGAACTGTTTTAACACCAGATACTGTCTACTGTGATTTTCGAGTATCTTTCATACAATTTTTAACCTTGTGACCCATTCCATACATCTGTTGTGTGTCATGGACTTTGCTATAAAATTCTGTGGCTCAAACCAGCTCATTGAGTTCTCAATGGTCACCTCCAGGGGGTGATTACTGACCAGCTCCATTACTGCAGTAATTAAGTAATAAAGTTTGTTTTGAAGAAATCTAAAAGTCTCTCCTTTTGATTACAATAATTCCACCACATTCACCTTCCAACCCTAAGCAAACAGCCAAGACAACGCAGGAATGGCTCCGGGACAAGTCTCTGAATGTCCGTGAGTGCCCAGCCAGAGCCCGGACTTGAACCCAATCGGCATCATCTCTGGAGAGACCTGAAAATTGCTGTGCAGCAACACTCTCCATCCAACCTAACAGAGCTTGAGAGGATCTGCAGAGAATAATGGGAGAAACACCCCAAATACAGGTGTGCAAAGTTTGTAGCGTCATACGCAAGAAGACTCGAGGCTGTAATCACTACCAAAGGTGCTTTAATAAAGTACTGAGTAAAGGGTTTGAATATTTATGCAAATGTACATTTTCAGTTTTTTATTTTTAATAAATTTGCAAATATTACTACAAACCCTGTTTTTGCTTTGTCATTATGGGTTATTGTGTGTAAATTGATGAGGAAAAAAAGATTTGATCAATTTTAGAATAAGTCTGTAACGTAACAAAATTTGGAAAAAGTAATCCGAATACTGTCCGAATGCCCTGTATATCCTCTAAATCCCCTGGTGGGCCATACATCACAACATGCGAAATGTTACGGAAATCCAAACCCATTCCCAGGGATGTTGTTGCCACAACAACTCTATAGTTCCCATCCCCATTAAGAGAAGACACCACTCTTGTCTTGTTCTTTGGTAGAGTTTTACTATGATACATCTCAATAAGTAGGTGTTCAGCTTCATGTTCAGGATCTTTGTCAACCCAAGGGATTTGCCCAAGCTCAGCTTTTAGATAAGCAAACACCTTTCCTAGTACCTCGAGTGAATGACAGTAAATAAATCAAGGCAGTTCAGGTCATTGGCAGGAACCTGCCGCAGTCCAAGCCTAATGTTTGGACTGACAGCTACTTGAGTTGCCCTCGCCATATTCAGGATCTTTTGTTAACAGGCGTCTGGAGTCAAGATCACTACCAACACCAGTGTACCTGGAAAACACAGCAAAAGCAGGATTATTATATTTTTTGGGGAACATTGTGTACACATAATGGATCTCCCTAAAAGAACAGTCGTTTTATTTTATTGAGTATCAAAACAGAGTTGTGTGGTTTCAGATAGTTTAGCAGGAAGCAGTCACAGCAAAGATATTTAGTAATAGTTCAATAGATATTAAGCTATTCAAATAAACTATAATGACCAACGAGGGAGAGGACAGGAAGTTAACAATAACTTTTTATGCAATTTGAGTAGTGACAAATTCACTCAACCTTCTTGGTTGAGACCGTAGCTCTCCAAGCCTTTTGAAGCTCTCTAAATGCTGGCTTTCCTTTTCAACCCTCTCCCCTGATTAGGCATAAAACAAACCAGATAAAGAATCTTGATGTCTAATGACTGACGTTAGTAATGCTAACTATTTTAGTTCCATAGCAAATGAGACGTGTATATGCAAAGTTTCTAACCCTATCTTCCTTGATATAACAATAGCCTAGACATTTAATTAGCCATCCTTCACAGCCATACTTATTAGAGGTCGACCGATTATGATTTTTCAACATCGATACCGATTATTGGAGGGCCAAAAAATCCGATACTGATTAATCGGCAGATTTTTACTTTTTTTTTAAAAACATTTATTTATTTGTAATAATGACAATTACAACAATACTGAATGAACACTTACACTTAAATAATGAAAAAACAAAGTGTTGGAGAAGAAAGTAATATGTGCCAATATGCAATATTTGCCATGTAAAAATGTGTGCCATGTAAAATGTGTGCCATGTAAAATATGTGCCATGTAAAATATGTGCCATGTAAAAAAGCTAACGTTTAAGTTCCTTGCTCAGAACATGAGAACATATGAAAGTTGGTGGTTCCTTTTAACATGAGACTTCAATATTCCAAGGTAAGAGGTTTTAGGTTGTAGTTAATATAGTATTTATAGGAATATTTCTCTCTATACCATTTGTATTTCATATACCTTTGACTATTGGATGTTCTTATAGGCACTATAGTATTGCCAGTGTAACAGTATAGCTTCCGTCCCCCTCCTTGCCCCTACCTGGGCTTGAACCAGGAACACATCGACAACAGCCACACTCGAAGCAGCGTTACCCATCGCTCCACAAAAGCCGCGGCCCTTGCAGCGCAAGGGGAATAACTACTCCAAATCTAAAAGCAAGTGACATTTGAAACGGTATAAGCGCACACCCAGCTAACTAGCTAGCCATTTCACATTGGTTACACCAGCCATTAGACTGATAGGCTTGAAGTCATAAACAGCGCTGTGCTTGCGAAGATCTGCTGGCAAAACGCACGAAAGTGCTGTTTGAATGAATGATTACGGTCCTGCTGCTGCTCAGTCAGACTGCTCTATCAAATCTGAATTAATTATAACATAATAGCACACAGAAATACGGGCCTTTGGTCATTAATATGGTCGAATCCGGTAACTATCATTTCGAAAACAAAACTTTTATTATTTCAGTGAAATATGGAACCGTTTCGGTATTTTATCTAACAGGTGGCATCCCTAAGTCTTAATATTCTTATTACATTGCACAACCTTCAATGTTATGTCATAATTACGTACAATTCTGGCAAATTAGTTCGCAATGGAGCCAGGCAGCCCAAACTGTTGCATATACCCTGGCAATGAACGCAAGAGAAATGACACAATTTCACCTGGTTAATATTGCCTGCTAAACTGGATTAGTAGTTATAACTAGTGATTATGATTGATTGTTTTTTATAAGATAAGTTTAATGCTAGCTAGCAATTTACCTTGGCTTCTACTACATTCACGTAACAGGCAGGCTCCTGGTGGAGTGCAATGGTTAGAGCGTTGGACTAGTCAACTGTACGGTTGCAAGATTGGGACCCCTGAGCTGACAAGGTACAAATCTGTCGTTCTGCCACTGAACAAGGCAGTAAACCCACCTTTCCTAGGCCGTCATTGAAAATAAGAATGTGTTCTTAACTGACCTGCCTAGTTAAATAAAGGTATAAAAAAATGTACAAATAAATAAATAAATCGGAAATCGGCACCCAGAAATACCGATTTCCGATTGTTATGAAAACTTGAAATGGGCCCTAATTAATCGGCCAATCGGTCGACCTCTAATACTTATCATTTATTTATAGGCTACATGGACCTCATCCACTGCAATTACGAACAGTCTTTTCTTGTAGACTTCAGATGCCGGCATGTTCCTCCACTTGTCGTTGAGGATCCACGCTTTGGTCTGTCAAACAAACTGACAACGGCTGTCCAGTATGTCAGTGTTATTGTTCACCCCAAACTGCATCGCCTACTTTACCTGGTCTTCCATCAGCACGATCAACGGAGATATGGCAATGATAATAGGCCTTTCACGACCCCCAAAAAATTGTATCAGGGGGCATAGCCGTGGGAAGTAAGGGTGCTGACAAAAAAATAACATCTCAAATAGTAGCATTTGAGAAGTCGCTGGGTAGATAAGTGAGCCACAAAGTGGATGTGATGTTTGTGAATAGCTTAGCCAAGCAAATCCATTTGGACAGTTAACATTTTCCATTTGGCTCTATATACCAGCATTTTAGATTAAATGTTTCATATGAGGCGACAGTAGTCACCTTTTGAAGGTATTTGCATTAATATCTGTTTTAAACACTATGCACCTAGTCCCCCATTTGAAGTAATTTGGACAAATTCACTTCTAGTGTATGAAAGTACTCAAAACTTTAGTATTTGGTCCCATATGCCTTGCACACAAATTACTACTTTGTGACTACGGGAGGAGAGTTTAGTAGGAAGGATAGAGCACCCTACTTCAGCTTCTGCGGTCTTTGTGCACAAATGTTGGAATAACACTTGCACTTTTTCTACTAGAACAGACTTTGCTGATAACTACTTTGAGAAAAATGTACTTACTATGATGTGGTTGTCTCGCCAAAGTAAGTCAAAAACCAAAGTTCTCTTAATCCCAATACCACACAGTGTTTACGGTTCTTTAGTACCGATCGTATTATTAAAAAAGGGGTTTAGATGATAAAAGTACAATAAAACAGAAGGACAGGCCGGGGCACACTCACACCACTAGAGTCCATAGTTGTTTGGCATTGGAGCGTTGGTCACGTCAGCATTGTGGTGTTCTGATGCAGTAGTCGTTGCCTCAGCAGTCTTGTCATAGCAGGCCACTTCTGGAGAGGGTGAAGAAAGCTTCATCAGTAACATCACAGGGGCCAGCTTGAGCCTTTTGGGGGGCCTAAGAGAGTTTGGATTGCGGGGGCCCCTGCCCTCGCGGCAAACATTTGTGCTTCACAACATACTCTTTGGGCTTGGGCCTGGATTATATCTAGCTTTTTAAAAGATGTCTGAGCTGGTGATCCAGACGCTACACTTAACAGCACTATATACAGTTGAAGTCAGAAGTTTACATACACCTTAGCCAAATACATTTAAACTCAGTTTTTCACAATTCCTGACATTTAATTCCCTGTCCTAGGTCAGCTATGATCACCACTTTATTTTAAGAATGTGAAATGTCAGAATAATAGCAGAGAGAATGATTTATTTAAGCTTTTATTTCTTTCATCACATTCCCAGTGGGTCAGAAGTTTATATACATTAAATTAGTAATTAGTATTTCTTTAATCCATCTGGAGGCATTTTGCCTCAATAAGTGAGCCTTCCTTCAAGTGGTCCTTTATTTCTTTCATGTTAACAATTTCTTAAACTTCTATAATAACTCCCTTCCAGTTTGATCCAGCATGCCACTATCAACCACACGTTTACATACCTGCTTGAGTTTGTGAGCCTTCTCATACGAAGAACTTTAGCAGAATCAACCTCTCCTACTTTTCTCTCCATATCCCCTGGTCAACTTGATCAGACTCACCGCAGTGACCCCATCCTCGTCCTTAAATTTCACCAACACCATGAACTCCACTTATCTCAGTACAACACTGCGAACTGAAAATGCCTCATCGCAACTCTCCTCCGACAAGAACTCCAAAGACTCCTCATGCTTCCTCTTCTTAACCTTTACTCTCACTACTCTACCTCCAACTGTTCCCACTCTACTCCATCCCGTCTTCTTACCCCCTACCTTTCCAGACATCTCTGCGCCAGTAACAGTCCAGTGTTGCTCAACCACCTCGACAGGATTTCTCTCTCCAAACCACTTTCATGTTCGTTAAAATTTTGGCAACTAGACATAACATTGAACAGATCTTTCACTGGTCTTCATTCAGCACATTCAGGTGCGAAACATGTATTTTGAGGGCTTCCTTTGTGCAGGGTCAGCTCATTAACCCCCCATACCCATTAGGTCCCTAATTAACACTCATTCACATGAAACAAATGTTCAAATGGGATTAAACAATTCAAAGGAAGTCACATAAGCAAACCAAAACCCAGCACACTAAATTAATAAATATGAAAGCGCCTAAGTAGGGAAAATGACTAAATATAATCATAGGTGACATATGCACTAACTGTAAGTCACTCTGCATGAGTCTGCTAAAAGAATCAAATCTAAAATTGCAGTGTAAGGCTGACCTTTAAAATATAATTGTTCATCTAAATCAGCATACAGTGGGGCAAAAAAGTATTTAGTCAGCCACCAATTGTGCATGTTCTCCCACTTAAAAAGATGAGAGAGGCCTGTAATTTTCATCATAGGTACACTTCAACTATGACAGACGAAATTAGGAAAAAAAATCCAGAAAACCACATTGTAGGTTTTTTATGAATTTATTTGCAAATTGAGAGATGTTGATTGATGTTGTCCAACATTTGTGATAAATTGGGGTTTGGTTTATCGAACTGTTCGATAAACCAAACCTCATTAATCTCGCTCTCTTCTATCAGAATTTAGGAATAGTTACTATTGTGACTCTTGATAAGTTATTAGGTCCCACATGTGAGCGAATTATCGTTCCTAATGACTCTTGACTTGTTAATGAACCTTTCCCTTGCTGATATTCTTACTATAATTTTGTCCTACGGTATATTCTGACAATCTACGTATATACCTCCTTTCCATTAGTTTCCCTAGGTTCACAAATAGTTTCCATTCATTTGTAATAGCCCCCTATATCTCGTCTCTTAATTGACCCACTAATATACTCTTGATCAGGTTCCACCTTAGATCTCAATATTAATTAGTTTACATTGGTAGTGCAGATAACCTAAGTCGTTTCGGACCTAAGTCGCTGAGGACTTTTCCCTTCCTAGGTGGCTTCTAAATCCAATTCCTGTCTTCCAATTGCATAGGACACTACCTATATCAGGGTTCTCTACACAAAATTCTAAAAACAGGTCACCAGATCAGAATGCCCCATGGATTTTTTTAAATCAACGCCCAAACCACACAGGAGTCATTAAACATATTTCTCCAAACGTAGCCCGATCATCAATTCCCCAAATAAAGTTTTACTGACCTTGTTTGTAGGCTGGGAAAAGCTATGTTCGTGAGATTCCGTCACCGTCTCTGTCAACCTTAGATATATCGGCCTGTTTTTTTAAACTCCAATTTTCAGGTGCCAGGTCTTTAAATAACGGGTCAAGGAGGCAGGCTTCCAATTTATTTGCGAGAGCTCTCAAGTTTTCACAAATACATTCCTTATACCATCCTAAACTACGCACATACATACACACCAACATGGATTTTCTCAGTCTAACCACAGTTTATCACCCCTCAGCTGACAGTTCCAGGCTCCCCCAGACACCATAACCCTGTCCTCATCTCCACATACATTCCTTTCTTCCTAGGTACATGCCATATAACCCCTTCCTAATGAACAAACATTAATACAAGACAGGGTAGAATTCTTGACAGTTATAGTGCAGTATACCTCATTTAGTCATTATAAAAATCCCATAACACAATGGGAGTCATATTAGTGACTAGTGTTGCGAAGTAGGTGCCACAGTGACCACGAGATCATAGCAATGATTCTACAGGATCTGTTTTGTACAACAGGTAGTCCTACCAGGGTCGATGTAATGATAGCTTATTCCAGAGGAAACCCCACTAAAAGGATTGAAAGTGCACAAGTCATACAGCTTTTCATTTTGTACTTGCAAATGTTTGATAATTTCAAATAAACCATTTCACCATTGGCTTTAGATGAGTCAGCTATTGTACAGCTGAAAAGTACATTCTTATTCCATTCCTTTACTTAGATGTGTGTATTAGGTAGTTGTGGAATTTTTAGATATTGCTGTACTGTTGAAACTAGACTCAAGCATTGCCTTAGTCGCATTATCTGCTAACCACGTGTATGTGACTAATACAAATGTATTTTAAAAGGGTAGGGATACTGTCAGTCGGACAATAAAGGGTACCACATACAACCGCACCCCGCATATCCAAACCACTTGAATATCACCAACACTTATCACATTCTAACACCTTGTGACGAGACAGTTCTACCAACTGTCCTCATAGCTCAACAATGTGGACTCACAAGTTAATAAAAAAAAGATTCTTAGCTCATCATACAGCAAATGTAATGTCATGTAAGGCTTGTCCTGTCAATTTCCTACACGCTTTTTGAAAAGTCTGGACTGAGAAAAAACAGTGAGATCAATCACACAATGTCATTTGTGTAGGACAGGCTATATCCTTGTAAATAGAAGCAATCCAATGACAGTTCAGAACTGCCCACACAATTGATAAACCCATGAAACCATGTCAGGTAGTGTACATCACAGGTGTGATCAAGTAAGAGTGGACTCAGGGTTGTCTTTCATACACTTTTTATTGTCATCACTTGACAGAGGGAAGGGCAGGAGGTGCATGCCAGGGACAAGAAGCTGTTTACTTCTTGGTGGTCTCCTCCTCCTTTGACAGGGTCTTGATGATCTCCTCTTTCTTTGCTGCCAGGCGCTCCTCTCTGCGCTTACGGGCCTCCTTTGTCTTGGAACGACGGGCCTCAGCCTGGTCACTGCAGAGAGAAAAGTGGTCAAACACGAACTTATCTTTTGGCTGAAAACAAATGTACATCTTACCATCTATAAACACTCCCATATAAAGATCTGCTTTCAAGTGCTCATCAGCTCAGTTCCTTCTCCACTAATACAAAACATTGCACATAGAAAAGTCTAAGGCAGATGGGAGTTGTAGTTTTGGTTTTAGACTTACCACAGAAGCTTCTTGCGGGCCTTGTCTGCCTTCAGCTTGTGGATGTGCTCCATGAGGATACGCTTGTTCTTGAACACATTACCCTTCACCTTAAGGTAGAGACTGTGGTACCTGTGGGGAAGGGGCAAAACAAGATGAGCAAATTAATCTAGAATACCAACAATATACGCTTTAAACAATTAAATAAATACAAAATGAATAATTTAGCAATTAATGAACTACATTTGAAATTCCTTCCTAAATCAAATAGGAATTTGAACAGGGGTTCATCAGATAACCAAGAGAAACATGACATCAAATTTCAACAAAGTTTGCAAAACCATTCTCAGGAAACATGTTTACCATTATAACTCTGGGTTGATTGTTAGCCATTATCGCTAGCAAGTTCAGCCTAGGCTAGTAGAGTTAGCTAGTTCAACATAATCCATGTGCAAGAGACATCCTTGAAATGGACACAATAGGAGTTGCTATATACCTTGTGAATCTGTATACTCGAGGGTGGATGTGGAGAACTTACATGTGCCTGTCAATCTTATGGGACTCCCTGTAGCGACGGAGAAGACGACGCAGGATTCTCATGCGACGCATCCAAGACAGCTTCTCTGGCATACGGGCGTTGGCTGTACCCTTTCTCTTACCTGGTAGGGTGAGCAGAGGAAAGGATGGTGTTAGGCCTGAGATTAATACACCCCATAATTCACAATCCTGTTTTCAGTACAAATCAGTTACGTAAATAAAAACATCACTAGTCGATATAGCTACCACAGCATTCACTCACCGATTCCTGTGTGCCTTCCCTTGCGACGCGCCAGCGTGTTCTTGCGGCAGCGGGCGCGAGAGTGCACCGTGACAGGCTTGCGGATGATAAGACCATCCTTTACCAGTTTACGGATCTGCTGGCCTGAGGGGGGACAGAAAATATGGGTTAGACAAAGCAGGTGAATTTACAGCAAAAAAAAAATATCAATATTCAGTCAACTACTGGGTGGATTATGCACAGGCTACATTAACTTCATCACATAGTACCAGAATAATGTGCAAAACACAAATTGGCTGAATCCTTACGGGAGTTGGCGTTAGCAATCTCATTGGTCTCGTTTGGGTCCAGCCATACCTTCTTCTTGCCACAGCGCAGGACGCTGGAGGCAAGCCTCTTTTGAAGCCTGAGCATGCTGGGTTAGAAATTAAGAGTTAGCTAACGCATTACATTGTGTGTAACGCATAACTATGTTGCTAACAACATAATTTAAATGTTTGTAGTGTGAACAGGGGCTAATCACAAATTTGAGCAGTTTGCGAAACCATTCTCAGAATCATCATATTATCCTTTATCCTATATAACTCCGGGTTCATTGTTAGCCATTAGAGCTAGTTAGATGACTAAGAGTTACCTTGGCTGCAACTGGGCTAACGTTACTCGACGTCGGGCTAGTAACGTTAACTACTATAGTCGTATAGCTAAATATCATCCACACGGTTACGGTTCTTAGAAAGTGACATGGTTGACACTGAATCTTACAAGACACAAGTAACCAGTTCGCTAATACAAAGCACCGGGGAACATCAGTCAAGACCAGTGTCCAAGTAGGTGTAGGTAATGTTAGCTGGCAAATGCTAACAAAATGTGGTAGACCAAATGTCAACACTCAGATTATATGTAACATGGATATCGTTGATACCAACTATATGGGAATCAGACGTGTTTTAAACGATCATAATCTAGTCACCTATGATAGCAAAGGGGTTTAACGTTAGGCCTGAATGCCTCGTCTCAGAAATCTTGGTCGACAACATGGCCTCCCTGGCTCGGAACATCGTGTGGCACATTTAAATGAAATGTAGCTTTTCCAATATGACATTTGTTAAGGGACTTTGACGGTAGTGTCGCGTAAAAATGCTGGGACAACCTTAGTAAACGTTTAATGGGCAATTAATGTTTATTTTATAAAAAATATGCGAATTTGGACTCGCACAAAGTCGGTTGGCTTACCTCATGGCTGCTACTGCAATAGAAAAAGGAAGAGTCGAGGGACGGACAGGGCCGTACCATTAAAGCTACAGGAGAATCCAAAATGAGATATACAGCGATTCTTTTGTGAAATAAACGGAATATGACACACATATAATATTTTTCATGTGAAGTGTTAGCATTAAAGTACTAATTGGTAGAGAGAGCGAAAGTAAGAGAGAGCAATATTGTCTGAAATCATAAGATAACGTAAATAGAAAATATGTTCTCCCCTTATCTGGGAATAATAGTATATTCCAAAGGTGGGGAGTGATTTCGCACTGCATTGTGGGTGAAATCATACAAAATGCAGCTCACTACTCCTCACAGGAGAACAATGTCGAAGCCAAAGACTAAGACCGTTAACAGCTGACTGACACTGTCAGAGGAAACGTTTCTGTAAGACTACGTTTAGATAAGCAGCCCAATTGTGATCTTTTCCCCCCATTAATTGGTCTTTTGACCAATCAGATCACCTCTGAAAACATATGTGAAAATATTTGATATATAGCATTTACTTTTACTCAAGTATGACAATTTAGTAGTTTTCCCCATCCCTGTACATTTAAAACAAGATACTTTTCGACTTTTCTCAAGTAGTATTTTACTGGCTGACTTTTACATGAGTCATTTTCTATTAAGGTATCTTTAATTTTACACAAGTATGACAACTGAGTACTTTTCCCACCACCTTGAAGGAGACCCTAAAGTTGAAGAGAAGTTCGTGTGACATGAATGCATTGTGTGATTTCCTCTCTGAACTGAAAGAGATGGAGACCCGCACACTGTTGAGAAAAATAATAAATCCAGAACTGAGGCTTGAATGCAAAATAAAGATTTTTATTAGAACATCATGATGCCCCCCAAAAATCATAAATGGAATGTGAAAACAAAACAAACGTTTTGGTCTCAGGCCATCCTCAGTGTAAATCTTCAGCTTCACTCACTCACACCTGGCTTCCATTTCAAGGATAATTGCATATGCTCAAGCAAGACAGAAAATCAATAAATCTGTACCTAGTACAACATAATGCATGTTCTAGATTATATACAAAAGGTACAAATGCGGACAGAGAAATATCATCAATCATTGCTTTGACATAAACCATGTGAACATTTCCTCTGAATAAATAACACAGGATTGTAATAGAGTATGAAGCTGAAGAGACCACTAGATGGGGCTATCGGTCACCAATAAGAGGCAATATACCAGCTACAGGAAACACTTCAATAACAATTCTTAATTAATAAAATAAAATAAAATGTTATTTGTCACATGTAGTGACGATTTTGGCATGTAAATCTTGGTAGGGCAAAAAAAAAAAAAGTGGATGCATGCCAACAAAGCCACTATAAAATACAACACTAAACAATACACGAATTGCACTATAACGGTGACATACGGTGCCCACAAACTGTTAGGACCTACAGAAATCTGTCCCAACAGCAGTTCCAACATCTTACCACTGCTACACCTGGCTATCAGCGGAGCCTTGTCTGGCAGTGAAACAGTTCATGAAATGCTTACTTACAGGCTCTAACCAATAGTGAAAAAAAGGTATTAGGTGAACAATAGGTAAGTAAATACATGTGGTTTCTAATGACAATTGAGATGTACAAACTATTACATAAGGGGATGACAAGCAGATAAGAGGCAACCCCTAATTTCGATTAAGAAATTAATGAGCAAGCTAGGACGAACGTAGTCAATGTAACTATTTGTTTAGCACTTTTGAAATGTACAGCAGCAGAATTCAGAACATGGGCCGTTCTTACAGTGTTCTCCCTGTGCTCCTAGACCTTAGTGCTGCTTTTGATACATTCGATCACCACATTCTTTTGGAGAGATTGGAAACCCAAATTGGTCTACACGGACAAGTTCTGGCCTGGTTTAGATCTTATCTGTCGGAAAGATATCAGTTTGTCTCTGTGAATGGTTTGTCCTCTGACAAATCAAATGTAAATTTCGGTGTTCCTCAAGGTTCTGTTTTAGGACCACTATTGTTTTCACTATATATTTTACCTCTTGTGGATGTTATTCGAAAACATAATGTTAACTTTCACTGCTATGCGGATGACACACAGCTGTACATTTCAATGAAACATGGTGAAGCCCCAAAATTGCCCTTGCTAGAAGCATGTGTTTCAGACATAAGGAAGTGGCTGCAAACTTTCTACTTTTAAACTCGGACAAAACAGAGATGCTTGTTCTAGGTCCCAAGAAACAAAGAGATCTTCTGTTGAATCTGACAATTAATATTAATGGTTGTACAGTCGTCTCAAATAAAACTGTGAAGGACCTCGGCGTTACTCTGGACCCTGATCTCTCTTTTGAAGAACATATCAAGACCATTTCAAGGACAGCTTTTTTCCATCTACGTAACATTGTAAAAATCAGAAACTTTCTGTCCAAAAATGATGCAGAAAAATTAATCCATGCTTTTGTCACTTCTAGGTTAGACTACTGCAATGCTCTACTTTCCGGCTACCCGGATAAAGCACTAAATAAACTTCAGTTAGTGCTAAATACGGCTGCTAGAATCCTGACTAGAACCAAAAAATTTGATCATATTACTCCAGTGCTAGCCTCTCTACACTGGCTTCCTGTCAAAGCAAGGGCTGATTTCAAGGTTTTACTGCTAACCTACAAAGCATTACATGGGCTTGCTCCTACCTATCTCTCTGATTTGGTCCTGCCGTACATACCTACACGTACGCTACGGTCACAAGATGCAGGCCTCCTAATTGTCCCTAGAATTTCTAAGCAAACATCTGGAGGCAGGGCTTTCTCCTATAGAGCTCCATTTTTATGGAACGGTCTGCCTACCCATGTCAGAGACGCAAACTCGGTCTCAACCTTTAAGTCTCTACTGAAGACTCATCTCTTCAGTGGTCATGTGATTGAGTGTAGTCTGGCCCAGGAGTGGGAAGGTGAACGGAAAGGCTCTGGAGCAACGAACCGCCCTTGCTGTCTCTGCCTGGCCAGTTCCCCTCTTTCCACTGGGATTCTCTGCCTCTAACCCTATTACAGGGGCTGGGTCACTGGCTTACTGGGGCTCTCTCATGCCGTCCCTGGAGGGGGTGCGTCACCTGAGTGGGTTGATTCACTGATGTGGTCATCCTGTCTGGGTTGGCCCCCCCCCCCCCTTGGGTTGTGCCGTGGCGGAGGTCTTTGTGGGCTATACTCAGCCTTGTCTCAGGATGGTAAGTTGGTGGTTGAAGATATCCCTCTAGTGGTGTGGGGGCTGTGCTTTGGCAAAGTGGGTGGGGTTATATCCTTCCTGTTTGGCCCTGTCCGGGGGTGTCCTCGGATGGGGCCACAGTGTCTCCTGACCCCTCCTGTCTCAGCCTCCAGTATTTATGCTGCAGTAGTTTATGTGTCGGGGGGCTAGGGTCAGTTTGTTAAATCTGGAGTACTTCTCCTGTCCTATTCGGTGTCCTGTGTGAATCTAAGTGTGCGTTCTCTAATTCTCTCCTTCTCTCTTTCTTTCTCTCTCTCGGAGGACCTGAGCCCTAGGACCATGCCCCAGGACTACCTGACATGATGACTCCTTGCTGTCCCCAGTCCACCTAGCCGTGCTGCTGCTCCAGTTTCAACTGTTCTGCCTTATTATTATTCGACCATGCTGGTCATTTATGAACATTTGAACATCTTGGCCATGTTCTGTTATAATCTCCACCCGGCACAGCCAGAAGAGGACTGGCCACCCCACATAGCCTGGTTCCTCTCTAGGTTTCTTCCTAGGTTTTGGCCTTTCTAGGGAGTTTTTCCTAGCCACTGTGCTTCTACACCTGTATTGCTTGCTGTTTGGGGTTTTAGGCTGGGTTTCTGTACAGCACTTTGAGATATCAGCTGATGTACGAAGGGCTATATAAATACATTTGATTTGATTTGATTTGATTACACCAAGTCAGAACCGTAGGATAAATAAAGGGGGCATATAGGCAGGCAATGAAAGCTCTTACAATATTCAGTGATTACATTTCTCAAAAACAGGTAGGCTACATGTGCACCACCAAGTCAGAACAGTAGGCGAAATTAAGAGGGGGTAAAAATACTAAATTATTAGGGTGAGGCACATGGGCTACTAACATCTTACTACACAACATACACTTAGTATTACTTTCTTAGCTACAGTATTCATATATCCCTGGCATATTACATCATTTATGCAGCAGCATACAATACATTTTTGGACTCACCTTGTTTTGCAGAGCTCACTTGAACAGGAAGGTGGCGCGGCGGTCCTTCGTGGGCAAATTTTGGCATCAAAGTCTGGCATTCTCTGGATTTATGGTGCTGGGAACTCTGAACAAAAACAAGGTTCAATCATGATGACATCATTGATCTTCAGGTCATAGCTCTAGAAAGAGGCCAGATTTACAATTTCGAGTTGGATGACCATTCAAATCGTATTTTCCAAATCGGAGCTCATTTATTCCCGACTTCTCAGTTGTCTTGAACTCACTGAAGTCAAGTTTTCGCAGTTCCAAGTTAACAGTTGTTTTGAGCACGGCACAAATCATGCTTCATTGACAGCATGGCCAATGTTAAATGTTTAATCCCAGATTTGGGACCACACAGCCACTCCACTGAATAGCAGGCTAGGGATTGCTTTGCAATGCTTGCAGTTAGTCACTGATTCCTTCCAAACTACTCATTGTTGAATTTGCGATATCCAACTTGTTGTATAATGAATATGTCCAATGGCCGATGAGCACCAATACGTTTTATCTATAATTTCTCTTCATTATTTCTCTTCATATGACAAGGATTAAAAATTATTTTCCAGTAGATTGTCGGCTTGATTCATGATGATGAATGCTAGCTAAGATTTTGAAAGCATGATATTGACATGTCAGTCCAATCAAAGCTACTGTACATATAACGTGATTTGACGTAATTTTATCTGTGGCCAATGACCTTAAGCCTTCTTGGATGAGCAGTTCTAATGTAACTCTATGGAGGCACCTAATTTGTAATTTGTAAAGTGAATAAGCATAGATAATAAACAGTGAGTAGCAGCAGTGTAAAAACAAAGGGGGTCAATGCAAATAGTACCGGTGGCATATTTGATTAAATGTTCAATTGTTCAGCAGTCTTATGAATTGGGATAAAAGCTGTTAAGGAGCTTTTTTTTTTTTTAAATGTTTTTTTTTATTTCTTTTTATTTTTTTGAATTTTACCCCTTTTTCTTCCCAATTTCGTGGTATCCAATTGTTGTATTAGCTACTATCTTGTCTCATTGCTACAACTCCCGTACGGGCTCGGGAGAGACGAAGGCTGAATGTCATGCGTCCTCCGATACACAACCCAACCAGCCGTACTGCTTCTTAACACAGCGCGTATCCAACCCGGAAGCCAGCCGCACCAATGTGTCGGAGGAAACACTGTGCACCTGGCAACCTTGGTTAGCGTGCACTGCGCCCGGCCCGCCACAGGAGTCGCTGGAGCGCGATGAGACAAGGAGATCCCTACCGACCAATCCCTCCCTAACCCGGACGACGCTAGGCCAATTGTGCGTCGCCCCACGGACCTCCCGGTCGTGGCCGGTTACGACGTTAAGGAGCTTTTTAGGACCTAGACTTGGCGCTCTGGTACCGCTTGCCGTACGGTAGCAGCGAGAACAGTCTATGACTAGGGTGGCTGGAGTCTTTGACCATTTTTTAGGCCTTCCTCTGGCACCGCCTAGTATATAGGTCCTGGATGGCAGGAAGCTGGCCCCAGTGATGTACTGGGCTGTACGCACTACCCTCATTAGCGCCTTACGGTCGGATGCCGAGCAGTTGCCATACCAGGCGGTGATGCAGCCGGTCAGGATACTCTCAATGGTGCAGCTGTATAATTGTTTGAGGATCTGGGGACCCATGCCAAATCTTTTCAGTCTCCTGTGGCAGAAAAGGCATTGTCATGCCCACAACTTTTTTGGTGTGTTTGGACCATGATAGTTTGTTGGTGATGTGGACACCAAGGAACTTGACATTTTCGACCCGCTCCACTACAGCCCCGTCGATGCGAATGGGAGTGTGTTCGGCCCTCCTTTTCCTGTAGTCCACAATCATCTCCTTTGTCTGGCTCACGTTGCAGGAGAGGTTGTTGTCCTGCCACCACACTGCCAGGTCTCTGACCTCATCCCTATAGACTGTCTCATCGTTGTCGGTGATCAGGCCTGCCACCGTTGTGTCATCAGCAAACTTAATGATGGTGTTTTAGTCGTGCTTGGCAATGCAGTCCTGGGTGAACAGGGAGTATAGAAGGGGACTAGGCACGCACCCTTGAGGGGCCCCCGTGTTGAGGATCAGCGTGGCAGATGTGTTGTTGCCTATCATTACTACCTGGGGGTGGCTAGTCCAGGATCCAGTTGCAGAGGGAGGTGTTTAGTCCCAAAGTGATTAGCTTAGTGATGAGCTTCAATTGGAGTATGGTGTTGAATGCTGAGCTGTAGTCAGCATTCTCACATATGTGTTCCTTTTGTCCAGGTGGGAAAGGGCAGTGTGGAGTGCAATTGAGATTGCATCATCTGTGGATCTGTTGGGGCGGTATGCGATTTGGAGTAGGTCTAAGGTTTCCGGGATGATGGTGTTGATGTGAGCCATGACTAGTCTTTCAAAGCACATCAATGCCTGATGGGTGGAGAGTTATAAAGTATAACATCCACCTGCATTCTGTCTGGAGAAGACTAAGTTCAAGATTACTACACCACGTGAATGTTTTATCTGCTGTGTAGAACAGGAGGACATGGAGGAGACGGGGTGACCAGACTGAAGCCAATTTCCCATAAAACTTCTACCTGCAACTAGCCTCTGCCACAAGCTTTCACCTTCAGGAGCGAAGCCGGGGAGCTAACCTGCTTGCTTTGTTCATGTTCAATTTGATTTGATTTGACTTTTGACTTAAACGCCCTCGAAGCCATTCAGGCTACCCAGCAGCATAGAATGCAACTGACATCTCTCTTCTTGATAAGAAGGCGTACCAAATGGGTTACTGTAGTAATTTTCTTGACCAAAAAATAACTGTATGACATTGCCATCTGAATCAGGAATTGAATGGACATCAGTAGGCAAACAGCTGGAGAGAAGGATCTCACCTGAATGCTAAGCCCTTCTGCAGCCCAAATGAATGAGTCAATTAAGCAATAAGGCATGAGGGGATGTGGTATATGGCCAATACACCATGGTTAGGGACTGCTCTTAAGCACGACGCAACGCGGAGTGCCTCGATTACAGCCCATAGCCATGGTATATTGGCCATATTCCATGAACCCCCGAGTTTCCTTATTGTTATTATATACTGGTTACAAATGTAATTACAACAGTAAAAATAAATGTTCTGCTATACCGGTGCTATACGGTCTCATATACCACTGCTTTAAGCCAATCAGCATTCAGGGCTCAAACCACCCAGTTAATAAAGGCACATAACCTACACACACACACACACTGCCACTCAGGACACACACACCACAGAACTGCACTGATAAAAGGGACATTCCTTGCACGAGGACCTCACATAAATACTTTACACTGGACAGAAGAAGGGGACGAAAACCAATCTACACTCTGTCACACCCTGATCTGTTTCACCTGTCTTTGTGATTGTCTCCACCCACCCCCCTCCAGGTGTCGTCCATCTTCCCCACTTATCCCCTGAGTATTTATACCTGTGGTTTCTGTCTGTTTGTGCCAGTTTGTCAAGCAAACCAGCGGTTTTGTGTCAGCGCCTGCTTTTCCACAGTCTCTTTTCTCATCCTCCTGGTTTTTGACTCTTGCCTGACCACTCTGCCTGAGCCTGCCTTCCGTCCTGTACCTTTGCCCCACCTCTGAATTACCTGACCCTGTCTGCCTGCCGTCCTATACCTTTGTTGCTGTATTAAACATTTTCACTTCGACACGGTCTGCATCTGGGTCTTACCTTGATACCTGATACACTCAATACATACCTGTGTGATTTACATTCATGCACCTCCCCCAATGAAGAACACTACTTATTCAGACAGGATTTCCTCTCTATTTTATTTTTGTACTCATTATTGCTACTACTATTTTTATACAACAAATTTACATTTTCATTAAGCATATTAATGGGGAAAATGTATTTGTGAAAACTGAATAAATACTGAACTGAAGTTGATAAATACACAAAGGATGGCGGTCAGATTCAGTAAGAACATAGTAAAAAGTTCTAGATGAACCTAGCTGGCCACATCTGTACTGCTAAGCTTCAATATTATTTGACTATATTATTCCCCTGAGTTCAGCCATGTCAGATCCTTTACTGTGCATCAGACTGTAAGGAGGAATGGACTACAGTATGCCTGTGCATCGCAGTATGGACATGAATGGACATCTATGTACAGTACCAGTCAAAGGTTTGGACACCTACTCATCCAATTCATTCTTTATATTCACTATTTTCTACATTGTAGAATAATCGTTAAGACAGAACTATGAAATAACACATATGGAATCATGTATTAACCAAAGAAGTGTTAAACAAATCGAAATATTTGAAATTCTTCAAAGTAGCCACCCTTTGCCTTGATGACAGCTTTGCACACTCTTGGCATTCTCTCAACCAGCTTCACCTGGAATGCTTTTCCAACAGTCTTAAAGGAGTTATCACATATGTTGAGCACTTGGCTGCTTTTCCTTCACTCTGCGGTCCAACTCATCCCAAACCATCTCAATTGGGTTGAGGATGGATGATTGTGGAGGCCAGGTCATCTGATGCAGCACTCCATCACTCTCCTTCTTGGTCAAATAGCCCTTACACAGCCTGGAGGTGTGTTGGGTCATTGTCCTGTTGAAAACAAATGATAGTCCCATTAACCGCAAATCAGATGGGATGGCGTATCGCTGCAGAATGCTGTGGTAGCCATGCTGGCTAAGTGTGCCTTGACTTCTAAATAAATCACAGACAGTGTCACCAACAAAGTGATCACACCACCTCCATGCTTCACGGTGGGAACCACACATGCAGAGATAATCCGTTCACCTACTCTGCATCTCACAAAGACATAGCGGTTGGAAGCAAATGTCTCAAGTTTGGACTCATCAGACCATAGGACAGATTTCCACCGGTCTAATGTCCATTGCTCGTGTTTCTTGGCACAAGCACGTCTCTTCTTATTATTGGTGTCCTTTAGTAGTGCTTTTAGGCAGCAATTTGACCATGAAGGCCTGATTCACTCAGTCTCCTCTGAACAGTTGATGTTGACATGTGTCTGTTAATTGAACACTGTGAATAATTTATTTGGGCTGTAATTTCTGAGGCTGGTAACTCTAATGAACTTATCCTCTGCAGCAGAGGTAACTCTGGGTCTTCCTTTCCTGTGGCGGTCCTCATGAGAGCCAGTTTCATCATAGCGCTTGATGGTTTTTGCAACTGCACTTGAAGAAACTTTAAAAGTCCTTGACATTTTACGGATTGACTGACCTTCATGTCTCAAAGTAATGATGGACTGCCATTTCTCTTTGCTTATTTAAGTTGTTCTTGCCATAATATGGACTTGGTCTTTTACCAAATAGGGCTATCTTCTGTATACCACCCCTACCTTGTCACAACACAACTGATTGGTACAAATTCATTACGAAAGAAAGAAATTCCACAAATTAACTTTTAAAAAGGCACACTTATTAATTGAAATACATTCCAGCTGGTTGAGAGAATGCCAAGAGTGTGCAAAGCTGTCATCAAGGCAAAGGGTGGCTACTTTGAAGAATATCAAATATAAAATATATTTTGATTTGTTTAACACTTTTTTTGGTTAGTAAACACAGAAAAAAGAAGAAACGTCCTCTCACTGTCAACTGCGTTTATTTTCAGCAAACTTAACATGTGTAAATATTTGTATGAACATAAGATTCAACAACTGAGACATAAACTGAACAAGTTCCACAGACATGTGACTAATAGAAATGGAATAATGTGTCCCTGAACAAAGGGGGGGTCGAAATCAAAGTAACAGTCAGTATCTGGTGTGGCCACCAGCTGCATTAAGTACTGTAGTGCATCTCCTCCTCATGGACTGCGCCAGATTTGCCCGTTCTTGCTGTTAGATGTTACCCCACTCTTCCACCAAGGCACCTGCAAGTTCCCGGACATTTCTGGGGGAATGGACCTAGCCCTCACCCTCTGATCCAACAGGTCCCAGACGTGCTCAATGGGATTGAGATCCGGGCTCTTTGCTGGCCATGAAGGAACACTGAAATTCCTGTCTTGCAGGAAATCACGCACAGAACGAGCAGTATGGCTGGTGGCATTGTCATGCTGGAGGGTCATGTCAGGATGAGCCTGCAAGAAGGGTACCACATGAGGGAGGAGGATGTCTTCCCTGTAACGCACAGCATTGAGATTGCCTGCAATGGCAACAAGCTCAGTCCGATGATGCTGTGACACACCGCCCCAGACCATGACGGACCCTCTGCCTCCAAATCGATCCCACTCCAGAGTACAGGCTTCTGTGTAACGCTCATTCCATCGACGATGAACACGAATCCGACCATCACCCCTGATGAGGCAAAACCGTGATTCGTCAGTGAAGAGCACTTTTTGCCAGTCCTGTCTGGTCCAGCGACGGTGGGTATGTGCCCATAGACAATGTTGTTGCAGGTGATGTCTGGTGAGGACCTGCCGTACAACAGGCCAACAAGCCCTCAGTCCAGCCTCTCTCAGCCTATTGTGGACAGTCTGAGCACTGATGGAGAGATTGTGCATTCCTGGTGTAACTCGGGCAGTTGTTGTTGCCATCCTGTACCTGTCCCGCATTTGTGATGTTCGGATGTACCGATCCTGTGCAGGTGTTGATACATGTGGTCTGCCATTGCGAGGGCGATCAGCTGTCCGTCCTGTCTCCCTGTAGTTTTGATGTCTTCACTACTTTTCTACAATGTGGAAAAAAGTACAAATAAAGAAAAACCCTGGAATGAGTAGGTGTGTCCAAAGTTTGACTGGTACTGTATTTATGACCATTATAACAATGTAGTGCTCATATGGGGGAAATAAAATGCAATGTACCTTTGTTTTTCGTGTCTCATGATTTTAATGTAATGAATATTGACTTATCTGTATAACATTGGAATCAATGTACCGTATAATTATCATCTTCAGGACTATATTGATGCTTTTCATGTTTCTCTGATCGCATTGAGATGAAGTGAGCGATGCGATAGATAGAATGTATATAAGAAAAAACAGTAAGCCAACAGGCTACATATCCTCACTGATGTACCACTGCTGACAAGTGCCTACAGTGCTACTTGAAAAGAGGTGAGCATCTAAAAATGTGGATATAATCTGTTGTCAGACCAGGTTGCAACCTAGTCTAATTGCCTTACCCATTACCCAATCACAAGACATCCCTTCCGTGTTGGTCTCTCGTTGATTAATCAGTGATGAGGGTGGGGCCTGGTCAATGGGGCGTGGACCTATTCGGTTCGCAGCTGGAATCTCGAGTGGAGCGCCCCGTCCGTATTGTCTGAGTGAAGAAAAAGGGGGTGGTGGGCTAGGATAGACTGTAGACGAAGCCGCTATTGCTATTGTACTTGGGAAGCACCCTCGGGGAAACAACGGCAAGTAATTCGTTGACAATGACAATAGCGATATCATCATAAATATAGGAATTAGAAAATAGGATTGAAAAAGTAAATCAATGGTACAGAAAAGTAGTATGTCCAGGACGCCTTCGACCTCAACCCAGGAGATCCAAATGGACATGTTTGATCAACATCCACACGCACAGGTAAGCAGTATAGGCTACCCGGGAAATCCCACCGTAGGTTTGATGGAGCCAGTCCGCCTGTTGCTGAAGCTTTTTCTTTAGACATTTTGACAGTCCACAGTTTGACTTGTCATAACAGGGTCTATACAAGCAGGGAAGCAGGTGAACGAACCAGCTGCGAATAAGATTTAATGGACTAGGTTATAATTCCCTGACACGTTTTTGTTGCTATGTGAACTTATCAGTAGGCCTAATAACCAGGGTAATAACAAAGTAATGCATGTATTCTTCATCTATAGTAAAAGCATTGGTTTGGTCACAGTGGGCCATTAATATGGTAACTGTGGCTGCTGTGTGTCTCTTCTTCCGTTTCTCATTACCATCTGCAGCTGTTCCACTTTCAAATAGAACCACAGGAATTATAGACTATGACATTTTTTATTTTTTTATATATATATTTTTTACAATTTATGTGTTGTAAAAGTGTGTGTTATTTATGACATGACAATGACTATTTTTGGTTTGACCATTTGATGGACAATAATACACAAAGCTGCCTATTATTGTAGGTGAATGCTCAATGATGATTGAACTAACTCTGTCCGCAATTAAAGCGCTATGTGCTACATGTTACTAGATGGATGAAGTCCACAAGTGATGCAAGCCACGCCCACGTATTAATGGACTGTGTGGACAGTGGACACGATTTTCTCGCTCATCCGTTTTGCCTTCATGCAGGAGTAAGGACACCAAACTCTGTTTAATGGCTTTATAGCCTACTCATAGCTATTGCATTGTTATTTCTTTGCTGCCAGGAACTGTCATTGACTCAAGGTGTTGCTGATTAATGATGAGGATCACGAACATCCTTTTTCCAGAAATGAGAGGGGATGAATGCCATACACACTGGCAGACACATTTAATGGAATAAGATCGCACATAATTATCATATCATGTGTTATAATGCTCTCCCTTAGAGCCATGCCTTTTCTGCCCTCCAAAAAAAACAGCATATTGGCTTTTGATAATTGCTATATCTGTGCTCATGCAATGTTTTCTTACACAACACTTGTTCTTTTAGAACTCTAAATGTTCAGAATGTAACTTTTTCTGTAGCTATAGATGGCATTCGGGAAGATACAGTATATGTTAAAACTGGTTACGTGGGCATGATTGGTCATAAAATCGAATTGGGGGGGGGGGGGGGGGGGGGGGGGGTGAGAATGACCAGAACAAACCCGCCCACGCTAAGCTCCATCGTTGTCTCTCCACGGAAACCGCGACATCACAGAAAAACAACACGTGCTGTATACAACCCAACACCTCAAGCCATGCCAAGTATGCTTCCTGCACGCCTCACTCTCCCACTCTTTCTCTCTCCATCTCTCTCTCCCTTCCCCATCATTATTTCTCTCTCTCTCTCGCTCTCTCTCGCTCTCTCTCTGTGACTGTTTTTAGATGTCAGATTTCTATCCCTTGCGTGTTAGTGCTGTGCTGAGAGACAGATGGACCCCCTTCTTGTGTAATGTGGTGGGGAAGGGTTTGTGTGTGGCACTCGGATCAATTAGATATAAAGTTCACACAGACCTGCGGCGGGTCACGCTGGCATATTTATAACTCAGCTGTGGAGAGACGACCGGGGGACCACACTTGTAGACTACGTCCCAAATGGCACCACATTCCCTACATAGCGTACTTATTTTTGACTGAAGCCCTGTGGGTCCTGGTCAAAAGCAGTGCACTATATAGAAAAAATGGTTCCATTTGTGACCATACTAGTAATATCCTGGAGGAAAGGCCCCCCAGCAACACTGAATGGCAACAACCAACCCCAACAGAGATGGAAATATATGAGCAGGCGCCGGAGAATGCTGAACTGATCTATATCAAGCCTGGATACAATAGCTCAGATTATAGATTGTGTTTGTTCTTCTGCATGCAGCACCAGCGGAGGAGTGCTGTTGCTGTATGTTTGCCTAGAGAATGTTTGACTGTGCTCGGTTAATGCTGGAAGATGAAGACACACCACGGGCTTGTCCTCCCATCCCTCCCCAGTTTACAGTTCCTGTCTAACAGAGCAGCGCTCGCGTCGCACCCCCCTCTAATTAGTCACTTAGCCCTGGAGGTTGGTTACCGACAGGAAACCTCCCCTCCCTACTTCCACTCTATGGCATTTCCCTGCCCTTCACTGTAGCCAGCATCTCCCCATGGCCAGCTCAATACACCCCCCCCCCCCCCCATTTCCTACAACTCACCTGTCAAGGATGCAGAGATCATGTTGCGCTTTCTCTTTTCTTCATCCTCTGAATATGATCTATAGTGTGTAGACCACAGAGGATGCTGCCCATGTCCGGGCCAGCATTGTTGCGGCTGTTGAGGGCACATTTGTTTAAAAGTTGTCAGCACAGGCTGAGACATACCTCAGGGCACTATGGTGCCCCGGCTCAGTGATGATGAGAGATGGGAGGGGAGCTGGACTACAGCTGGACCTACAGCTTGACTCAAACTCTCTGACAGCTGGTCCACACTGAGGAGTATTCTGATTAGACCTGTTGTAAAGTGTACTGCTCTGATACATTTGGTCATAGCTGTGGGTGCAGGTGTGTGCGTGCGTGTATGAAGGTGGGGTTGGTTGGGTTGCTGGGAGCAGGTGTGTGGCGGCAAACTGTACAGTTTGTGAGCATGATTTTGTGAAAGAGAACATGGCTCTGAGAGGTTATTGATTGCAGGAATATGTCCCATGTGGGTGTCTACCTTTTGAACACTGCACGTATTCATGCATACAGTACATGTGTGAGTGTATTGTATGTTCCTATGTACTATTCTTGTGGCCTCCGCTCAGGCAGCGGTCCCTGTCCATCTGTGCACACAGGAGCGGCACAACCCACTAGTCTGATCCATCAGGCTTCCTGATTGCCAACAAATGCAATTATCCGGCACTGCGTATCCATGGTGACGTGGCCAGGGTGGGCTCTAATGCAGTGGAGGGCCCTGCACATGCCAGATAAGCCATTTGCCAGGGATCAGCCAATCACATTACAGGGTCCCAACCTACATGAATAATGACAAGTAATGGAGGTAGAACATGAAGCTGAGCTAAGATGGTGGAGTACACTGGTGCTGGGAGAGGATCAGGACACATTGTCTCCTTTTAACTCCCATCTCTGGCAGCGCTCCATCTGTTCTGGTCATTGTCTTCTACGTTCCTGAAGCTCTCCTGATCATAGAGTTCCAGTATCATAAACAATTGAATTTTGTGGACTTAAAAGTCTTGAGATGAATTTACCGCTAGAACAAAGCTGGGAGGTTTCGTTATGTTTTCTCAACAGAAAATATGTTTGTGAACAAAACTTTGTTCAAGTGTACTTTTTTATTAAGTCTTGCTTTGTGAAGCTTCTTCTAATGTCTCTTTTTTTTGGTTTCTTGTCTCCTTGTCTCCCTTCCTTCTAGGGAAAGTATTCCAAACGGAAGAGCCGCTTCAAGCGCTCCGATGGAAGCACTTCCTCTGACACCACCTCCAACAGCTTTGTCCGGCAGGTAAGACCCCCTATTCGCCTTATGCTGTACCTATACTGTACCGTATACTAGACTGCCTGATTCCTCTGGTGATTAGTTCAAGAGATTCATAGGTGAGAATAGCCCGATTGGATCAGTATGGATGTTGCTGCAGCGCTGTTAGCGCCTTCTCATATAAGTAACCCAAACACATTCACATGGTCACTCGCACACAGCCGTCAAAGCTCTCTGCAGTTTTACTTACATTACACGTTGTTATCCTCTTTCTCCTCCCCCTTTCCTTTCCTTCTCTTCTTTTTCATCTGTGCAATATGTCAAGGAAAAAAGAAATAAGACAGCTATCTCAGTCACCCCTCATTTATGTTGCTCTCATAAACACAATTGATGCCTCTGCTGTCCTCCCCAGTGGACGCCCCCACCTACTCAGGACTCAATGTTTTTCACTATGAATCAACAATAAACTGGTCAGATCGATGCAGCTTGGATAAGAACAAGACTGAGAGTGAGAGAGTGCCTATTAGGGACTCCAGGAGATAGATCCCACCAGTCCTGATTTGTCATGTCCTGGTTCCAGGTCCTCGTGTAGGGCTCAGACCCTCCCCAGCACGCCCTCCCCAGGTTCCCCGTGGTTCATTGATCAACACTGTCAGGGTGAGCCCATTGGAGCCTGCTATTCTCCAGCAGGAGAGACAGGCTTTAGGAAATATGTTTCCATGGGGGAAGCGCACCACACAGAGATACTTCCTTTCCGGGAGGTCTGGAGAGAGGGGAAGGTGTTTAAGGTGACACACGTGTCATCTCCATCACAGCTCATCATGCGGACGTGACATTTTATTAAAGCGGCCCTGTGTCATGCCATCATGTGTCCCCTTTCCCTCCCCGACCTCTTCATTTGAGGTAGGGGACGTTTTGCCCCTGCCTGACGACATTAACCTGCTCGCTATGGGTGTCACACAAAAAAACTCCCCTCTCTTGGCAGTGAACACAGGGAGTGTAGCCTTCCTGTGGATTCTAAAGGTTAGCTAACTTCATCCTCTGTGGCACCCCTCCCTCCCCTACTCACTGGCACATCTCCTCATTAACTCTTTGTAAGTCTGCTCTGAGCCGGACATGCACGGTAGCAGGCGCCATTAAAGTGTGTGTCCCAAATGGATACCAACCTGTATACAACCTCAATTTGCAGTAAATCCTTCATTTACATGTCATAATGCACTATGTAGGCAGGCCGTGTTATGTCTATGTATGCAGCTAGCTGCACTGTATATGTTTGCCCCCTCTTGCGCAACTGCGAGCTGAACACTCTTTCCAAGCTTTAAGTCTCTCACACACACACACACTGTCACACAATCAGCCAGCGGTGAAGCCGGTACACTGGTCTGGTTTCCATGGCAACCGGCACACCGAATCTCCCCTCTGTGTGCAGGCGCAGTGGGATGGAGAGGAGGAGAGGATGTTTAGATGGATTAGTGTGTGTGTGTACACAATAATAGAGTACTTTAGAATACACAGGGAGTGGCAGGCATGTAGTAATGAGCACCATTACTAGCTGTGATTGTAACCTGGGAAAGAAGAGGCAATATGGATGTAAAAGACACAAGATGTAGATCAGATGCACCTCTTGTGACCTCCTTGCCTCTTTTGAATTGTTCATTGCTGTTTCAATGTCTGGGCTGACTGAAGATGATTTGAGGATTCAATTCTACATCTCTCTCTTTATCTATCAATCTCTTTGTCTATTTCTCTTCTCTCACACACACACATTCAGATGGGTTTTTGTGATCAATACAGTTGACTGTCCGGCTGTCCGGCAATGCCCTCCAGCTATTCTACCATAGAGACATGAGATGAGCTGACCCCTACACAACACAGTCAGTGAAGGACCATAATCAACCTGGCATCCCCGGGGGCTCATTCGCCAGGGTTCAGGTTCCTTCTTTTCCCATTCCATTTAGAGCAACTGTGTCAGTCCAATGCTATTAGGTCATGATTAATCGTTATTTTTGATGGCACCAGGGTCAGGTCAATTGGCTGTTTCACAATAGAGGGGGCGACTTGTGTTACGTAAAAAAAAGCTGCTCCAAGCTCAGGACAAATAAATGAAATGCTACGACCGCAATGTTCACAGGATGAAGCCTATCTTAATAATACACCCTGAAATCACCTCTTCTCATTTGAGTGAGGAGAATTTGATAAACCGATAGTTACAATTTCCTCCGTCTGAGTGGCAGTTAGTCATTTTTCCTCATTTCTTTTTCGCCCTCATATTTTCTCAGCTGTGTGGGAGAGAAATCCTGCGATGGTGTATGTTCCCTTTCCATTGGAAAGGAAAATGTAATCAGTCCTTCTGTCAGTGCAGCCTGGCAGTAGGCTGCTTCTCTTTGAGGCGAGGGAACCTAACAGTAGTCTGAGTGGCTGACACTTGGGAGTGGCTCTTAGAATACTAGCCTGCCTGCCTCTCTCTGGCAATCTGTTCCTCATGCTGTGGACCTGGCTGGCTGGCTGCCTGTTCATCACCAGTCAGTCAACCACTCCTGCGTCGCTATGGCGAGGCACCTGTCACAGTGTCAGAGGTTGCCCTCTGCTGGTGGAATAGAGAGACACCAGACACCCTGCTCTCCTTAGCTTAGGCCTAGATTCAATCAGATCAAGCGTTAACCGGTGACAGCCGACACCCACATAGCTGATGTACACTGACGTAGCACTCACCCCCATGAGCCCCCACCCCCCCACAATAAAACCCCATCAACACACTTTTTTTTCTCATTGCAAAATGTATAGAATAGCAGGAAATTTGCTCAGGGATTCTTGAAGGTTGGGACTGTCCTTGTCTAGCAGGGAAACATTTTATTTTATAGTTTAAAACAATTCTTTTGTTGCATTATTTGTGCTTAAAATGTACATTTTAATTTTTTAATTTTCAAACTACTTTCAATATTCATTTCCATGTCTGCCCTATGCCTGGAAATGCAAAGGATCCCAATTTCATAATACAAATTTCAATAATGGATATTAAACAAAGAAGTATCTTTCTTGTGACTATAAAGAATATATATTTTAAATTGTTATTCCTAAAAGATGTGTTCGGAGATTTGCCAACAGCGTCAGATTTGTCTAAAATCCTTATTCATGTCCTCATTACATATAGGGCAATGCATGGAAAGTTCTCTACTTTTGATAGATTTAAACAGACAATATGGGAATCACCATGGTCACAACCATAAACTGTCAACGCCATCTGGAGTATGAATGTTTGTTCAAATATGTTACATCTAATTAGCTTTTAGTCATAAAGCAACTGAGGAAAAAAACAAATTGCTGCGGTCTAAACCACTTGAAGACGAAAAATGCCATTTTTGTTAACTCCGTG
Organism: Oncorhynchus clarkii lewisi; assembly: GCF_045791955.1. Lineage (NCBI taxonomy): Eukaryota > Metazoa > Chordata > Actinopteri > Salmoniformes > Salmonidae > Oncorhynchus > Oncorhynchus clarkii. The sequence goes on along the minus strand of NC_092158.1, from coordinate 69,840,942 downwards.
AAACATCAATTCTATCAGAGTGCTGAAAGATCTGATGGAATGATCGTTTTTTATTGGGGATTTGCAAATTAATGATTTTCCATATTTTAGATGTTTTGTATTGCACTTTTGTTTTTAGAGGCAAAAATATGTCTGCCTTGAGAAGTTGTCAACTCCGTCAGTGGCTTGCCAGCTATGTCTCAACCTATATCTTAACCCCTTAAGATGAAAATGTCATCACCGTTTTGCATCATATGCTTAAACAGTCAAAGTATTTGCCGCGCAAGGCCTAAGGGTTTGCTTTATACATTTTGGTTTGTGTTCTACATCTATAGAAAAACATGCCAAAATGCTAAAGAAATTAGCCCTGCAGCATTTAATAGTGCTATTAAACTTGGATTACATATTTGAATAATCTAACATTAGCTTTAGAATTGCTTGGACCACCTCGCTAAATTGTGCTACGCCACTGCTGATGTTCTGGCGGTGTCACTGGTGGAACCGCTGTGGAACCGCGTCAAATCGATGAGCAGCTGCTCTTGTGATCATTGTTACGAAGCCACATCCGTTCAACTCGCATTAGAAATTAAAAACAAGAAAGTGTAGGATATATAGAAATCATTAAACAAAATAATGAGGATTTCTATCAGCCTAATCGAGGTGTAGATTACATCTCACATTCCAGTGTTCGAACTTGTAAACAAGCTGCATGGGATTTCGCTTAGTGCGACTCCGTGCAGCCAATGGCAATGTCCGCTTTAGGTACAGTATAATGCGAGGAGCCACTTGTGGGTTGGACAGCTCTAACGCAGTTCCACCTCCGACACGTCAAAACATCAGCTATGCGGCTGTTGACTGAAGCAGATATGATTGAATTGGGCACCTTAGTTTAACAGGCTGGAGCCATTTTAACTGACTGACTGCTGCCTGGCTGGCTACCTCACTGGGCCAAAGAGTTCAAGTTCAATTAATCTTCACTAATCTGCCGACTCGTCTTGACTTATTTGCTGACTACTTGAAATGATCTAAGTTTGCGTACCTGCTTTCAGGTTGATGAAGTATGATCATTACATAAGGAAGTATGATCTGAAGAAGAAGGGACATGTTCATGATAGTAGAAGCTGAAATAATCCATTGAAGTGCAACACTTTAGAACAGAAAGCTAGTAGGTATTGTATCTAGTTTGTGTAGCTGGAACAGGTATGCCAACTGTTGCCTGAACTTAATCAAAGAGTGTGTGGCCTTGAAATGTGTCAGTTTTATTTCCCTTGTCTTTAGGGGACACTCACCTCCTATGTGCTGACTGGTTCCAAGTGTGCTGTCATATTATTGCGCACTGGATGTCCTTGTTGCTGCCACTGATACACTGTTCACCCCCCCAATCTAGTCACTTCCTCCCCTCTGACCCCATATTATCCCCTTGTTTGATGTCCTGTTCTGGGTATAGAGAGAAGGAGAGGGCAGGATAGAGGACAGTTTTTTTTTTCTCCCCCCCTCTGCCCCAGCCTCTCTCCCACGTCAGTGGGGGCATTGAATGACTGACGGCTGCATACCAAGCCTCCTTCTGGGGCTCGCTGTGTTGCGTTCACGGTCCTGTTTCTGTCCTGCCAGGGCTAAATATAATTCCCCAGTTTGCAAATGTAGCACAAGTCCTGCAACCTGACCCCCCCCCCCCCCCCTCCCCCCAAGCTCCCTCACTCCCCTCTCCTTTCCTCATACACAAGGTTCAGGTTCTTGGAGGTGGGGGGGGGGGTGTTAGGAGGGTTAGGAGAGCACTCTCCTATTTTCACACATACAGTACTCTCTCTCTGGCTCTCTCTCTCTTTCAGACACACATACTTTTGGACTTACACACTTGCCGGCACAGTCTCTCTCTCTCTCTCTCTCTCTCTCTCTCTCTCTCTCTCTCTCACACACGCACACTGCTGGTCGTTGGTGTGGACTGTGGCTTTGCCCGTCTGGTTTGCCGTGGTGTGGCAAGCGCGGTATGGAGCAGACCGACAGGTATCGCAGGCCCGGCATGGTAAGACAGACCTGGCTAAACCTAAACGCATTACACTTTTGGTGAGTCTGTTTTGGCACCTGTTCCGGGAAGGGCGCCTTGCCGTACTGTAGGAGTGTGTGTGTTGGAGTATGTCTGTGAGACTATGTGGGCGTGTGTGTCAGAGAGGGTTGAAATTTAGGTTGGTGGACAGGACACATTAACTTAAAAAAAAGTTTTTGATGCGCCATTTCCTGGTCTCTCTCATTCTCGCTCTCTTTGATCCTCTTCTTTCGCCTGCGTTCTGTGATTCCATTTTGGGCTAGGCCACAACTGCAGGGAGGGCGCTGGGTTTTTAATTAGACTTCCAGTCCCCCTGGTAGACTGCCTGCCTGCTGAGGGACCCGCCAGCCTCACTGTCCCAGACCCTAGCCCCTACAGCCATTTTATGAGGCTTCTTTCTTTCTCTCTCTCTCTGTCCTGTCCCAGCTGGTCTCAGCCTGGATCCCCAGAGACGCAGATCACATCGTGCCTAACGTCAGTGTTTCCTAACAAAGTGTGTCCATGAGAATGTAATGGTTTTGACCTCCACAAGTTTCAGACCGAGTGCTACATTTATGTTGCTGATTTCTTGATAGATGGACCCCTAGGAGGGTATTTTTAGTGCTTTTTATTGTTACAGTTCCTAGGCGTATTGTTGTTGTTTTGGTTTCAGAGTACCTTTTTAAAAAAAAATGCTGTAGGTCTCAACAGTATAATTAGACTTGCCTAGTACTACTATCTGCTATTAGCTTATCCTTTTTCAAAAAGTTATTGTTGATGTTACTTCATCAGTGCCCACTTTGAGCTGAATCACACCTCTCTGTGTATTTGCGGTGAGGTCTGTACATGACCCACTTCTTTTTGTTTTTGTCTCTCTCCGCAGTGCAGGACCTTTTTTAGATAGCAGTTCACAAAGACATGGTTGTCCGTCGTCCAGCCCGTTGTCATGACAACGGCAGGCATCGTGTGCCAAGCACATGGCCATTTAGACATTGGGAAGCGCCACTGGCCATCGCGAGACACGGAACGTCTCTAACGCTCCTCTCTTAGTACACTGTTAGCTACCAACCTGGCATTCTGCTTCTCAATACCTGTTGCTTTTTTAATCCTCTGGAAGAGTGTTGCTTTTTGTTGTTGCTTGTTGTTCTTCTGTTCCACCGCTGACTGGTGTTGTACCTACTGTTTATGCCAGTGCTGCTGTTGTGGGTGGTGAAAACCTCCTGTAGAATAGGGATTGAGCCTGGGCTGATCATTCTGTCCCGTCTCCCTCTCTGCTGGCAGTCTGAGTGTGTGTTTGCCCTGTCTCTGACTGTGTTTACAGCTGGGCAGACTGTTTGCTCCGATCACACAGAGGGCTTGGAGGGAGGGCTTGGAGGGAGGGCTTGGAGGGAGGGCTGGGGCAGAAATACAGCCTAGAGGAGTAGCGAGAGATTGTGATCTTGTCAGGATTAGAATGTCATAATTAATCATACCAGTGGTTTGGACCATTATTGTATTTCACTTCGGTATCTTTTCTTGCCATCGTTTCGATCTTATTTCACTCTGCCACACACACCGCCTTCTCACTTTGAATCGTAGCCTGTTTTTATCTGTACATCTTTATATCATCATGAAGGCCAGGCATATGACTTTACAATACGTATTCTATGTTTTCAGACAGTCACAAAGGAGGACACTAGATAGATGCATATAATATTCACCCACACATACTGGATACAGTGAGCTCTGAAAGTATTGGGACAGTGACACGCGTTGTTTTGGCTCTCTTCTCCAGCACTTTGGATTTGAGATGATACAATGAGGTTAAAGTGCAGACTGTCAGCTTTAATTTGAGGGTATTGTCATCAATATAGTCGGGTGAACCGTTGAGAAATTACTTCACTTTTTGTCCCCCATTTTAGGGGACCAAAAGTATTGGAACAAATTCATTTATATGTGTATTAAAGTAGTCAAGTTTAGTATTTGGTCCCATATTCCTAGCATGAAATGATTACATCAAGCTTGTGACTCTACTAATTTGTTAGATGCATTTCCTGTTTGTTTTGGCTGTGTTTCAGATGACTTTGTGCCCGCTAGAAACAAATGGTAAATGTATTGTCACTTTTATTGAAAATAAGAAATGAATGTGTTTCGAACACACTTCTACATTAATGTGGATGCTACCATGATTTACGGATAATCCTGAATGAATCGTGACTAATTAGGAGTGAGAAAGTTCCATAACATGCGTCTGCTGTAACTTATGTGGCGGTAGACTAGCGGTCAGTGTTGGGACAGTAACCGAAAGGTTGCTTGTTCGAATCCCCGAGCCGGCATGGTGGAAAAATGTGCCGAATATCATGCGTCTGTAACTTATGCTGTAGCCTGTAGATGCATTCTCCCTCCTCCATCATGCCATCACGTATTGGAACAGTAAGGGCTTCATTGCATCAGAAGAGGCAACATCATTAACATAATTTCTCCCCTCAAGGCAACGCTTCTCACCCCTCATTATTCAATGCTCTTGTCTTTCACACTCCCACTCTTTTCCCTCAGTTTTTAACTGAAAGCATTTCTTACTGTAAATTGTATTTAATGGATAAGGATATATGTGTGTGTGTGTGTGTGTGTGTGTGTGTGTGTGTGTGTGTGAATATTTGCCAAGAAAATCTAGTGTGTGAAACCTTCTGCCATGGCTCAGCTTTGAAGTGATTACCCATATCCTCGTCCTCCTTCTCTCCTCCACCGCGACTCTACCTCTTCCTCCTCCTCCTCCTCCCCTCTGGGGTGGCAGGTAGTCTAGCGGTTAGAGTGTTGGGACAGTAACCAAAAGGTTGCTTGTTTGAATCCCTGTGCCGGCAAGGTGGAAAAATCTGCCATTCTTCCCTTGAGCAAGGCAGGTAACCCCCACAACAGCTTCTCCTCAGGCACCAATGATGTGGACATCATGTCTAATAAATAAATGTATTTGGTGCCATATGTATTACTGACTATTTCTAGGGAGAACATATACAAATATTGTCAAATTCTTCTAGATCTTTTCCATACGGGTATGGAGTGACATTATCAGAGATGTGTGTATTATGAAACATTCTGTCTTATTGATTTGGGTGGGACCCAGTCATCGTTATATAAGTCTATGGGCCCAGCTCTATAGGCAAAGCCTTGAAGCAGGATGTTTATCAAATACAAGCTCAGCTGTAGCCATTAGTAACCAGTTGAGTGTGTTTCTGAGAGCATGTTAATCTAGCCATTTCTTCTGCCTTCACCACTTCCAAAAGTGAGCGGTCCTATTCTGATTCTCTCTCTCTCTCTCTCTCTACTAAGCAACTGGGCTGGTTACTATGACACTACTGGGAACTCTGGCCTGGCCAATGGGAGAGCAGCTATGGGATCAGGTGGTCTTTAGCTATTTTGAACAGGAGCTGTGAGCAACTAAATTAGTGACAGAATCCATTGACAAAGAGAGGGAGTGGAAGAGGGAAGGACAGTATGCAGTAAAGGAGCATGTAGAGAGGCGATGGGAGAGAAAGAGAAAGGTGGAGGAGAGAGAGGACAGTAAGGAGAGAAAGCGTAAGGGGGAGGGTAAGAGTAATTAGAGGTATCCATACTGCCTGTTGATCGGTACATCACCCTGGTCTCTGCCTCACACTCCCCCTCCAGACTTTATTTGTTTAGTCAAGGATTGATTAAGTCCCTAATTGTGTCTCCCTCTCTCTTTTTCTCTCCATCGATTTCATTCCCGTCTTTCTGTCTTTCTATTCTGCGGGTTTGTTATGTGGCGTGACCAGGTTGAGTGAGTGAGTCACGCATACTGTAAACACACGAACGCGCACACACACATACACACACGCAGACTCACTCATCCCTCTTGCTCCCTCTCTGCTGCTTTCACTGCATCACAGACCTGTTGCAGCAGTCAGGGAGTTGCTGTTCTGTGAGTTATTCTGAGGCAGTAAGCTATTCTCTCTTTATTCTCTCTCGTAGACAGACACAGTCCTCTTGGTTTCTCATCTAGCTTAATTAACCTTTCTGTAATATTCAGCTCTCCATGTTGGGATGCACCTGTATGGGTTAGAGGATGACTCAGAGCCGGTAAGTGGCAACGGCTTTTATCATCATTATTAAACACTGCATGTCTGTGTCGGGGAGATGGGCAAGGGTGTGTGTGTGTTTGTGTTAACGAAACAGGAAGTAGGGATGGTCGGGTGGCTCCCCTGGAAGTTTCACTGTTGCCTTGGTTACCGGGCGTGGCATTGCTAAGCCACTGATGATTTTGATGCGACAGGTGGCTGCACTAGAATCGACGTTCTGTTTGTTATTCATTCAAACCGTATGAAGTGACACAGTAAATATCAAAGTACCGATCTCTCTCTCGCATACAGTATTTCTGTTTGTCAGCGGCAGGTTGCCCTGGTGTACATTTAGCCCTTCAAGTCCTGTCTGGTCTCTATTGCTCTGGAGCAGAGATGGAGGCTGAAGCCGCTGAAACTTCCCCTCCGATCCCTGACCCTGTTTACCTTCTGGGGCATTCTGGGACTCGACCCTTCTTTTAATTTCTTCTCTTCTTTTCACACGGTTCTATGCGTAGCAACAGTACCTGTAGTTGCTGTTGTAACAGCCAGAGACCAATAGGGAGTCTGAGTTTTCTGATTTTGTTATGGCACATACTTATGTGCTAATTACCAAATGCCCACGTATTTGAACTCGTATTTGAAATCATTACATATGGTGGATGTCAATTCTCACCACATTCTCACCTCTATTTTAAAACCCCACACCTAATGACTCACTCATTCTGCCTTGCACATTCAGCTGTCCGCATTCTTGTCTGCACCTCCCACGGGTGTATGCAGCAAGCGAGCAAGAGAATCTGACACCTGGAAAAACAGAACAAGTGAGATAGTTACATAAAGAGAGCACTCAAACATTTGACAAGGGAGCCAGGCTGTACTCCCAGTGCTGGGCTGTAGTGTACAGTATACCAGGCAGGGAACGCTCCGCTCTGAGCAGAGCCCCCCCAAGAGAGGAGGCCAGGCCAGCGTTTTTATTGTGTGGTATGGGTGGATTAGGGTCAGCCAGAGAGGCTCAGGTTACCAGGCATCACGGGTGGTGGAAGTGGACGAAACCATAGCCACTTCATGAGTAATTTATCAGTGCTAATATTAAATCCGGGCCTTTTTATCTCTATCTCCCTCTCTCTCGGACACGCCCACACTCAAACACATCAAAGCGCCTGATCAGATGTGATTCAGGTTTGCATATGTGTTTTGATGCATCCACTTCACACTCATATCACACCAGCCAAGTGTTATGTGCCAGACAGTAATGTGTGTATTTGATGAGTAGGCTTGAATGTAGCCAGGCAGCCAGGCAGGCAGGCAGCCAGGCAGGTTCCCTTTGTGCCTCCAGGTTATTAATAAAGGGTGAAACAAAAGAAATGCCACAGAGAGGTGGACCTGATGACAATTATAGGTGATTGTTTGGGATATTTGCCTCGAGCCATTCAAAATGAGGTAGGCACCAGGCAGTAGTACAGAACACACTACAGTACATATTATGGTTTAAACAGAGATGGACAGAACACACTACAGTACATATTATGGTCTAAACAGAGATGGACAGAACACACTACAGTACATATTATGGTTTAAACAGAGATGGACAGAACACACTACAGTACATATTATGGTGTAAACAGAGATGGACAGAACACACGACAGAACACACTATAGTACATATTATGGTTTAAACAGAGATGGACAGAACACACTACAGTACATATTATGGTCTAAACAGAGATGGACAGAACACACTACAGTACATATTATGGTCTAAACAGAGATGGACAGAACACACTACAGTACATATTATGGTCTAAACAGAGATGGACAGAACACACTACAGTACATATTATGGTCTAAACGGAGATGGACAGAACACACTACAGTACATATTATGGTCTAAACAGAGATGGACAGAACACACTACAGTACATATTATGGTCTAAACAGAGATGGACAGAACACACTACAGTACATATTATGGTCTAAACAGAGATGGACAGAACACACTACAGTACATATTATGGTCTAAACGGAGATGGACAGAACACACTACAGTACATATTATGGTCTAAACAGAGATGGACAGAACACACTACAGTACATATTATGGTGTAAACAGAGATGGACAGAACACACTACAGTACATATTATGGTCTAAACAGAGATGGACAGAACACACTACAGTACATATTATGGTCTAAACAGAGATGGAGCAAAGCATAGTGAGATGGGAAAAGCCAGGCAGTGGAAAATAACATGTTGAGAGAAGGGACAGAGTGAAGGAGAGATAAAGCAGAGGGAGAGAGATCCCAGGGGAGGAAAAAACGGATTATCACGTTGGGCACAAGGCCTTGATTGTGTTATACCACAGAGATGAAACGGTATGAAAATTTCATATCACGATTATAGTGACCAAAGTGATCACGGTTATCAGTATTATCGCGGTTTTGTTAAAATGTGCTGGGAATGTTCAAAAAGTAATGATACACTGAAATCGTTTTATATTGAAAACCAACAAAAAAATAAAAAAATAGCAGCACTGCACTTTTTGTGTGTATAAACGTTAAAATAATAACATTAGCATTAAAGATGGCACCATGTGGCCATGAGAGTTTAACGTTTCAACCTCCATCAGCCTCAGAAAGCCAGGCCTCTCAATTTGAAATGGCATCATGTCCTTTGCAATGTGTAATATGAAAGGCCTGCAGTGAGGTCTTGAGCATTTTTTTGATGTGGGTGCATGAGCCTGCCTTTTCAAATGCTCGAGTGTCTGTGTCACAACTGTAGATGAGGGACCAGTAGCATCACTGGGTTTGCCTGCTGCACGCCTGTAAACGAGGGAATGGCAAATGTATTTATTATTATTATTATTGGTGTCGTATTATAATTATTCACTTACACACACACACAGTCAATCTTCTGTGTTGCATTTGAGTGTATGCGATGACCCCATGCACTATTGACATAAATACAAATGAATCTTCAGAAGACCGTTATAGTAATTGCAATGAGCCTAACAATTGAATCCTACAGACGAAGAACCATATATGTGACAATTTTTCCATTTTAAGATAATCAGTTATTTTTATATTATTAATTGTGTGTACCACATTAGGTGTTTTATGGTTGAGAAATAATTCACCATACCCATATCTTCCAACAACAATTTATATTTTTTTGTTATTTCAAATAATACTTTTTTTTATTGCCGTTTTAATTTTTAGAATGTGGAAGAACAGTATATCTCCAGTGATGATTTCAGTTTGTGGAAGAACAGTATATGTGACATTTTGCATGACTCTTGTAAGATGTCCTGTTTTAACACCTGATATGATGTTTTAAGTACTTTCAAGTACAGATGCCCTTCATGTAAATAACGTAAATGCCTTATGCAGTTCATTCATTTGTATGGAGGTTCATTTAAAGGTGGTCTATCAACTTTAGCACTGATGACTATTCTGAAAAGTTGAGTCATGAAATCTTAGTCTCATTTAAAATAAAGCCCTCAATGTGAACATACCATAGAACTACCAAAATAGAATACAATGAAATTAATTAAATCAAAACAAGCACAACTTGTACATATCAAATAGGGATAAATGTGATGTGCCAATATGCATGTCCATTATGCAGGTCCCGAAGGTCAATATTACAAAACGATAATGTATGAGTTAGTAGCCAACGAACTTTGGCTAATATGTTTTCTTTATAGTTACAAATTAGACAACCCAGAACATACATGTTAGTTACTGTACTCTATAGCTAGCTAGCTTGATTGTTTGATATACGGTTCTTCCACATACCTCATTTGGACAGCTTTTCCCAGTTTTTTCTTGACCCTTACGATTTGTATAGGGTTTTCCCGCATCCCGTAAGATCTACCTTTGCCTGTCTTTCCATTCTTTTAGTTTTGTTTTACGTTTCTTTCCCACATTTCTGCGATTTTCATCAGCAACAGAAAAGTTGTGCGCTTGTCCGTCCATTCTGAGTGGTGCACATAAACGGTTATTCCACGAGAGCCTATCTTTAAATTTAAAATGATTGTTAATTAGCGCGTGGAAAGCTTGTGAAACCGGTTCACTATAGAAAAATGGTGTCCAATAATGATTTTTCATGTATATCTCTTTTTTTTTTAAATGTCACATATATGGTTCTTCGTCTGTACGATTCAATTGACCTAAATACAGAAGTCTTCTATAGGATTCTATAGTGTTTCTGCTGTTGGAACACTTTTACAACCCAAGTCGACGTCTGCCGGATTTTTAAATTAACAAAATATGTTGATTGGGTGACTAAACTCAGCAAAGAAATAAACGTCCTCTCACTGTCAACTGCGTTTATTTTCAGCAAACTTAACATGTGTAAATATTTGTATGAACATAACAAGATTCAACAACTGAGAGACAAAATGAACAAGTTCCACAGATATGTGACTAACAGAAATGGAATAATGTGTCCCTGAACAAAGGGGGGGGGGGTCAAAATCAAAGTAACAGTCAGTATCAGGTGTGGCCACCAGCTGCATTAAGTACTACAGTGCATTTCCTCCTCATGGACTGCACCAGATTTGCCAGTTCTTGCTGTTAGATGTTACCCCACTCTTCCACCAAGGCACCTGCAAGTTCCTGGACATTTCTGGGGGGAATGGCCCTAGCCCTCACCCTCTGATCCAACAGGCCCCAGACTTGCTCAATGGGATTGAGATCTGGGCTCTTCGCTGGCCATGGCAGAAGACTGACATTCCTATCTTGCAGGCAATCACGCACAGAACGAGCAGTATGGCTGGTGGCATTGTCATGCTGGAGGGTCATGTCAGGATGACCCTGCAGGAAGGGTACCACATGAGGGAGGAGGATGTCATCCCTGTAAAGCACAGCGTTGAGATTGCCTGCAATGACAACAAGCTGAGTCCGGTGATGCTGTGACACACCGCCCCAGACCAAGACCGACACTCCACCTCCAAATCGATCCCGCTCCAGAGTACAGGCCTCTGTGCTCATTCCTTCGACGATAAACGCCAATCCGACCATCACCCCTGGTGAGACAAAAACACGGCTTGTCAGGGAAGAGCACTTTTTTCCAGTTCTGTCTGATCCAGCGACGGTGGGTTTGTGCCCATAGGTGACGTTGTTACCGGTGATGTCTGGTGAGCACCTGACTTACAACAGGCCTACAAGCCCTCAGTCCAGCCTCTCTCAGCCTATTGCGGACAGTCTATGCACTGATGGAGGGATTGTGTGTTCCTGGTGTAACTCAGGCAGTTGTTGCCATCATGTACCTGTCCCGCAGGTGTGATGTTCAGATGTACCGATCCTGTGCAGGTGTTGTTACACGTGGACTGCTATTGCGAGGACGATCAGCTGTCCCTCCTGTCTCCCTGTAGCGCTGTCTTAGGCATCTTACAGTACGGACATTGTCATTTATTGCCCTGGCCGCATCTGCAGTCCTCATGCCTCCTTGCAGCATGCCTAAGGCACATTCACAAAGGTGAGCAGGGACCCTGGGCATCTTTCTTTTGGTGTTTTTCTGTAGAAAGGCCTCTTTAGTGTCCTAAGTTTTCATAACTGTGACCTTATTGGCTACCGTCTGTAAGCTGTTAGTGTCTTAACGACCGTTCCACAGGTGCATGTTCATTAATTGTTTATGGTTCATTGAACAAGCATGGGAAACAGTGTTTAAACCCTTTACAATGAAGATCTGTGAAGTTATTTGGATTTTTACGAATTATCTTTGGAAGACAGGGTCCTGAAAAAGGGACGTTTTTTTTTGTTGCTGAGTTTACATAACGTGTTATCGTGTGCAATGGGCAAATAGTCTGAAGACACACAACGCATGCAGCTGAACAATGTGTCGTGTTTTTACAAGAGTATGTAACACTGAAAGCTTCAGTTTACATTATTGACAAGCTATTTGCAAGTGAGACAGACAAACCATTACATTTTCCCCCATTCCGAAGTCCCCACATCATGCATTGAGCTAAAAGTGAATTTGCCTTGCATTCGCTATAAAGTTATGGGTGGTGGCCACAAAGATGACTCGAGATTTGAAGTGTTGCCCCCTTTCGGAGTGTTTTTTGTTGTTGTTGCATGTTCTGCAGACAGGGTGACCATCTTTGATTTAAGTTTCCCTCAGCACTCTTGTAAAACCCAAAATACAACCACACTTCAGATTTGGTCCTCTTAGAAGGCTGAAAAATCTCCCGAGCGCCGTCACTGCCTTCCGTCATGTTTTCACACAAAACAAAACCCACGTTGCATGCTGCGCCTGCGTCAGACGGTTGCTAACTTTGGTTGATGCTGGACAGTATTTACCTTGAGTTTTTCAAACTGTGGCAATGAAACACGGTTTTAATGATAATTAAAATTTGAAATGGTATACTAATAGTCGGGAATTTTAGCTTGGTTTGTCATGAAACTGGTAACTGTTTCATCCCTAATTCCACACACACCTCTACAGTCAACTAATTTCTCTCCCCCATGTCTGTCTGTTGGTGTTTGTTATGGGGAGGTGTGTGTGTGTGTGTGTGGTTCCAGTAATACTATTGTTGTCTTTATTGTCCTTACTGGCACAGGGGTTTTATTCAAGGACGTGTGGTCATGCCATAGAATACGCTTGTGTACACACACACACGCACGCACGCACGCACGCACGCACACACGCTCGTACAAACATACAGCACACTAGAAAAAATGACCATGCCACCATCTCCCACATTCTCCTTCTTTCCTTCTCTCTATACCTCCTATCTCTCTGCCCTCTTTCTTTCTCTCTCTCACACATAAACCCTCACTCACTCACTTCCTTACTATGTCCCTGTGTGTGTGTGTGTGTGTGTGTGTGTGTGTGTGTGTGTGTGTGTGTGTGTGTGTGTGTGTGTGTGTGTGTGTGTGTGTGTTGCAGGGCTCTGCCGACTCCTACACCAGCCGGCCGTCGGACTCAGATGTGTCCCTGGAGGAGGACCCAGAGGCGCTGCGGAAGGAGGCAGACCTACAGGCCCTCGCCACCCTCGAGAAAGCAAAGGTCAGAGGTCACCATGGCCCTTCCCTGTGACCCTGTCCCTCTGTTATACAGTACAGCCATACAGAACAGCACAGTCTTTAACCATTCACCCCGACCCTAACTATACACCTGACTATTCTCGCTAACAGTGTCCCCTCAATGTTTTAGGCACACGGTTAACACATATTATAACATATATTTCTATTCAATTAACATTCATTAACAGTCTTCGTGACATACTAGACATTGAGCGACATGAGTTTAGTATCTCATCCTGCCTTGTCCACTCTGTCGCCCTCATGTCATTCTTATCCTCTATTCTCATTCTTTGTTCTGCCTTTTTCTTTTGCTCCCACCTCCCCAGACCAAACCAGTAGCCTTCGCTGTGCGGACGAATGTGGGCTACAACTCTGGGCCCAACGACGACGTCCCAGTGCAGGGCATGGCCATCTCCTTTGAAGCCAAAGACTTCCTACACATCAAAGAGGTACCGGAGCTGCGTAAACAACACTGGGCCGCCTTATTTCTTATTGTTAGATTGTTTCTGAAGATGAGTTAGTCCCCATGCCCTTGAGCTTTACGAAGACGGCGGGATATTGTTCAGTTATAGTATGAACATCCGGTTCTATATATATATATATATATATATATATATATATATATATATATATATATATAATCTGATTGATGTGTCAATAAGCAAGCTAAGATGGCGGCGGTGGTTGCCTTGGCAACAACAGCAGGGCCCTGAGCGAGGGAGGAGAAGACCGGTGTGTGTATTATTGGGTGGTATTGAGGTGTTTTTCTGTCTGTGTGCTCTGTGCAGAAGTACAATAATGACTGGTGGATTGGGCGTCTGGTGAAGGAGGGCTGTGAGGTGGGGTTCATCCCCAGCCCAGTCAAACTGGAGAACACCCGGCTACTGCAGGAGCAGAAGATGAGACAGAACCGCCTCAGCTCCAGGTACTGGCTGCTGCCCACACCCGCGTCCCCTGGCACACATCACCCTGTCACTTTACGGCAACATAGATCAGTTACCTATCGGCTCCGTCATATCAGAGCTGTTATCCAACAGGGTTGGGCTCAATTCGAATTGAAGGCAGTTAATTCAGAAAGTGATTTGAATTTGAAATAAGTAGTGTCTACTTTTCCGTTTATTGAGAAGTCATTGGAAATAAATGCCCTTTTTTTGATTATTCTATTGTCATTTTAGTTCACTTTCTAAATTGACTGCCTTCAATTTGAATTGAGCCAACCTTGTTATCCAATTAGCTTCCACAGTGCATGCAACATAATACAGTACAATGATCACCAAATCAACAGTCACTACTTCACAATTAAAAATAGGAAAAGTTCAATTTATTTTCAATTACCATTTTTTTTCAGTCCACCTCACTTTTCACCAGTAGCCATCCACTCATTGTTCTCTCCTCCACCCTCTTACAGTAAATCTGGTGGCAGCTCCAGCCTGGACGTTGCCACTGGAACACGCAGGCCCACCCCTCCTGGCACAGGTAAGGTCAGGGGTGGGGGGGGGTCATCTTCACCTCTCGGCTGGCTAGAAGAGACACACACACTACAGCACTGTGTGTGTGACGATAGATATAGCCCTCTGTCGCGGCCTGTCGCTAATATTCCGTGTAGATTTTAATTGGATAGTTGGTGATCCATGATGAAACGGATATCTGCAGTGTGGAGGGGAGCGTCTCAGTGGGTGTGCTGCTGATACTGGAGTGAGATAGAAGGAGAGGGGTCCTAGCAGGTCATTAGTATGGCTAACAGGACCAGCCTGAAATAGAGCGGAGGATATAGTGCTCCTCTCATTAAATCTGATCACTACGCTTGGCCAGACCAGGGAGGTATCCCAAAGGGCACCCTGTCCCCTACATCGTGCACTAGTTTTGACCAAAGCCTTATTGGCCCTGGTCAAAGGTAATGCACTTTAATAGGAATAGGGTCCGATTTGAGACTCAGCCCATACCTTATGTGTTAGCACTGAGCAGCAACAGTGTAGTTCAGTTCAGTCATGCTGCTGGATAGACAGTACGGTTCACTGAGACGGAGGGAAATAAATAGACAGAGACAGAAGGAAAGATTGATGGTGTGGAATTACAGAAATATATACACTACTGTTCAAAAGTTTGTGGTCACTTAGAAATATCCATGTTTTTGAAAGAGAAGCACATTTCCTTGTCCACTAAAATAACATCAAATTGATCAGAAATACAGTGTAGACATTGTTAATGTTGTAAATGACTATTGTAGCTGGAAACAGCAGATTATTATATATTTTTTTTCTTTCTTTTTTTAAATGGAATATCTACATAGGCGTACAGAGGCCCATTATCAGCAACCATCACTCCTGTGTTCCAATGGCACGTTGTGTTAGCTAATCCAAGTTTAAAACACCAGTCTCAACGACAACAGTGGTGACTCCGGGATGCTGGCCTTCTAGACTGAGTTCCTCTATCCAGTGTCTGTGTTCTTTTGCCCATCTTAATATTTTCCTTTTATTGGCCAGTCTGAGATATGGCTTTTTCTTTGCAACTCTGCCTAGAAGGCCAGCATCCCGGAGTCACCTCTTCACTGTTGATGTTGAGACTGGTGTTTTGCGGGTACTATTTAATGAAGCTGCCAGTTAAGGACTTGTTAGGCATCTGTTTCTCAAACTAGACACTCTAATATACTTGTCCTCTTGCTCAGATGTGCACTGGGGCCTCCCACTCCTCTTTCTATTCTGGTTAGAGCCAGTTTGCGCTGTTCTGTGAAGGGAGTAGTACACAGCGTTGTACGAGAACTTCAGTTTCTTGGCAATTCCTCGCATGGAAGAGCCTTTATTTCACAGAACAAGAATAGACTGACGACTTTCAGAAGAAATGTCTTTATTTCTGGCAATTTTGATCCTGTAATTGAAGTCACAAATGCTGATGCTCCAGATACTCGACTAGTCTGAAGAAGGCCAGTTTTATTGCTTCTTTAATCAGAACAACAGTTTTCTGCTGTGCTAACATAATTGCAAAAGGGTTTTCTAATGATAAATTAGCCTTTTAAAATGATTAACTTGGATTAGCTAACACAACGTGCCATTGGAACACAGGAGTGATGGCTGCTGATAATGGGCCTCTGTACGCCTATGTAGATATTCCATTAAAAATCAGCCGTTTCCAGCCACAACAGTCATTTGCAACATTAAAAATGTCTACACTGTATTTCTGATCAATTTGATGTTATTTTAATGGATAATTTTTTTGTTGCTTTCTTTCAAAAACAAGAACATTTCTAAGTGACCCCAAACTTTTGAATGGTAGTGTACATGTTTTTATCAGATAAGAACTGACTGGGAGTGAGTTCATTGAATAATTGAATTGAAGACAGACGGACTAGATCAGACACGTAGATTGACTGTAACTGGCGTTGTTTCTCCAGTGATGGATGACCTAACAATGATGGATGTGTTACGTTAAAACACGATAGTTATAGTATGGTTCTCTGTATCAACCATATTTGTTATACCTGAACTGATATACCAAACCCCCCTTCCTGCCTGGCTGTGCCGGCTTAAAACACCCGTACCTACATCCAAAACACAGAGCTCTCACCACCGTAACCAGTCCCAGCGCACAGCAAACCCCTCTTCCTGCCTGGCTGTGCCGGCTTAAAACACCCTTACCCACATCCAAAACACAGAGCCCTCACCACCGTAACCAGTCGCAGCACACACAAAACCCTCCTCAAGGCAGCTACACACCTTTTTCTGCCTCCACCTCCTAGCACCTCTTCTTCTCTGCTCTCTCTCTGCTCTTTCTCTCTCTTTCTCTCGTCTCCGCCACTTCTTCTTCAGCAGTGGATGGCTCTCTCTTCCACCTCCTTTCTCTCCACATCTCTCGCTTACTCACTGTTCTGTTTCGATCGCTGTTTTTCTGACCTGCTCATACACTGATTTCATAGTCACCTATTGACTTTTTATTTCAGCGCTGTTATTTCTGGTTCAGAACGCTGTCATTTCTCCCATTTCTAGATCTCAGATCGGAGTCTGTCCTACTCTCTGCTTTTGATTGCCTTGTCTTTTATTGATTACCTTTCTTATCATGCCTTTCTTGTCCTCCTTTTTCTCTTTCCTCCTTTTTTTCTCTGTCCTCGTTTCTCTGTCCTCGTTTCTCTGTCCTCGTTTCTCTGTCCTCGTTTCTCTGTATACATCTCCACCTTTTCTTCCTCTTTCACTATTGCTCGATATTCTTTCTCTCTCTTTCTATCATTCCCTGTCCTCTCTCTCTCTCTACCCCACCCCACCCCTCAGCTCATGTGGACATGTCCACGATGGCTTTTGACCTTGACCCCCTGGACCTGGATGCTGAGGAGCCCCCTGAGCCCCAGGGTGACCCTCGCTCCCCCAAGGGCAGCGCAGGCAGCGTCACCTCCCCCCAGGGCCAAATCCACCGCCTGCCCTTCTTTAAGAAGGTAAAGCCCTCCAGGGGCCCCAGGCACCACGGCTGCTTCCCCTCCCCTCCCCACCTCCCTTCAACCAAACCCCCCCTACTGCACGCAGCTATGGCCCAGTCCTAGGCTATAATAACCTTTGTCTGTCCCCACTAGCCCCTCCTACACCCCATCATCTCTGACTTACTGCCCTAAACTGACCCACCGTTCCCGCCGCTAGCTAGCGCCTGTCTGACTCCCTAATCCCGATTGGCCCCTCTGTCTCTGGTCACCATGGTAACACCAAGTTATGTTTGCCTGTGCGTTTCTGCGCTGATCAACTGGGGGAGGGGTTGAGCTAAAGACGAACCTGAACATGTTCATACATTCACCGATGCAAAAGCGATGTATGAATATTCGCCGACGGTGCGACTCTAAACAATAAATGTCATTATCGATCAGACTACAGTGGGTGTGGCCTCCGCTGTCCTATTGAACAGCTTCCCAACTAATCGTCACCTGTCAATAACAACACGTCCTCTGTCTTTTGTGCTTTTTGTCTCTTTTTGTCCCTTTTGCTCTGTCTTCTCGTGGGGGTTGTGTGCGGAATGGTACTGTAGGTGGTCCGGCTAAACAGAAACAGAAGTCGGTGAGTTGGTGCTGACCTTTAATTCACCTTTACCTTCTGTTCTGCCTCCTCCTCTTCCTCTCTGTTGTCTCTCCATGTTCCTCAGTCTGCTCTCATGTCAGCTTATGCTAGAGCGAGTGGGAGGTGACTGGATTTGAACATTTCCTCATTTTTGTCAAGTTTTTCACTTATTCCCCAAGAAGAAGATTTCCGTGTTGCAGTTGTCCCCAGGGATATTGTGTTCCAAAATGATCAATTAAGAAATTCTGGGAAATTATAGGGAGGAACGGTAGGAAGGGAAATGTTAGTTCCACCCCCCAAAATGCCAGCAGGGCTTCCATTTGTCTCTGTCGTCAGAGCTGATTGGGTAAACACGGGCTGTCAGTATGCAGTCAGAGCTGATTGGGTAAACACGGGCTGTCAGTGTGCAGGCGTGTCACGGCCCCTGTCACACACGGTTCTGGTGAACGTTAATGCTCCCTGATGTGTTTTCATTCCCATTCTGGATGGCTGCTTTGAGTGACAGCCAATAGCCTATCATCAGCCCGCCTCGCTATCCCTCCCTATCTCAGAGCTGTCAACACAGCTTTGATCCCGTAGATACAGGAGACTGTGGAGGCAGAGGCACGCTTTGTCCTCCAATAGCAAAAACACTTTCTATAGATTACGTGAAAGTTCATGTTATTCAGAAGAAGCAACATAAATAGTGATCCACAGTACACCTCCCTCAGCACTGCCCCTCTAGAGATGAGCACCGTTTGGAAAAGTTCTTAAGTGTATTTTTTAGATGTAGTGAATCGTAATGAGGTGAACTGCGTCCACTGCCTGTTTGTGGAGGTGTGGCTTTATGTAACGTAACGTACCTTAGTGGAGGAGAGCTCTTCAAGCCTCTATGCTACTGCTCTCAGTGCACTAAAGTGCTGCATGGAATACAGAGGAGAAGGCGTGCTGAGAATACAGAGAGCTGACACCGAATACACACGAGCACCCTACAGGTGTAGGATCTTAATTGGATCCCTTTTTGTTGCTGAGAATCTTGAAGCTCATTTGCATTTCCTGCAGCGTGATTTACATACATTTACTGAAAACCCACACTAGCACACCGTTATATTAACAGTATTGCACTTTTCATGCACACTACTTTTGGCCAGCTAATAGCCTAACCATGGACAACTAACGTTATGGACTAAGCCTTCAAATGGGTCAAATGAAGAGCCTACATCTGTATTCTCCTCATGCCTTCCTATCTGTTAGTGGATAGACCATGGGACCTGTTCTCCTCTCACCTGTCATTCCAAAACAGGACGCTTTCTATAACAGAGCAGATGCTTATAGATGCGGTGTTGGGCAGATGAATCATGCTCCTCATGATTCATATTGATGGAATGTTAATGTATGCGTTTTGTTTTACTTGTTAGAATATTGATTGACTGTGTGTGGGTGTTTTGCGTAAGAGTGCATGTCATTTTCAATGTTATTGGAGTGTTTGAAGTAAGTGTCTTGAGAAATGTATGCTCTGTATGTTGGTTCAAAATTAGGTATCTTTTTGTAGGTTTAGTGTGTGCTTGTTGTCCGTTTTCTCTGGGCCTAAAACCACATTTGGCTCAGTGTCTATCTGGCTTCTTTCTATACAGCAATTGGGGTCTACCACACAGATACAGTGGGGCAAAAAAGTATTTAGTCAGCCACCAATTGTGCAAGTTCTCCCACTTAAAAAGATGAGAGGCCTGTAGTTTTCATCATAGGTACACTTCAACTATGACAGACAAAATGAGAGAAAAAAATCCAGAAAATCACATTGTAGGACTTTTAATGAATTTATTTGCAAATTATGGTGGAAAATAAGTATTTGGTCAATAACAAAAGTTTATCTCAAAACTTTGTTATATACCCTTTGTTGGCAATGACAGAGGTCAAACGTTTTCTGTAAGAATTTTGGCCCATTCCTCCATGCAGATCTCCTCTAGAGCAGTGATGTTTTGGGGCTGTTGCTGGGCAACACAGACTTTCAACTCCCTCCAAAGATTTTCTATGGGGTTGAGATCTGGAGACTGGCTAGGCCACTCCAGGACCTTGAAATGCTTCTTACGAAGCCACTCCTTCGTTGCCCAGGCGGTGTGTTTGGGATCATTGTCATCCTGAAAGACCCAGCCACGTTTCATCTTCAATGCCCTTGCTGATGGAAGGAGGTTTTCACTCAAAATCTCACGATACATAGCCCCATTCATTCTTTCCTTTACACGGATCAGTCGTCCTGGCCCCTTTGCAGAAAAAAAGCCCCAAAGAAAGATGTTTCCACCCCCATGCTTCACAGTAGGTATGGTGTTCTTTGGATGCAACTCAGCATTCTTTGTCCTCCAAACACAACGAGTTGAGTTTTTACCAAAAAGGTATATTTTGGTTTCATCTGACCATATGACATTCTCCCAATCTTCTTCTGGATCATCCAAATGCTCTCTAGCAAACTTCAGACGGGCCTGGACATGTACTGGCTTAAGCAGGGGGACACGTCTGGCACTGCAGGATTTGAGTCCCTGGCGGCGTAGTGTGTTACTGATGGTAGGCTTTGTTACTTTGGTCCCAGCTCTCTGCAGGTCATTCACTAGGTCCTCCCGTGTGGTTCTGGGATTTTTGCTCACCGTTCTTGTGATCATTTTGACCCCACGGGGTGAGATCTTGCGTGGAGCCCCAGATTGAGGGAGATTATCAGTGGTCTTGTATGTCTTCCATTTCCTAATAATTGCTCCCACAGTTGTTTTCTTCAAACCAAGCTGCTTACCTATTGCAGATTCAGTCTTCCCAGCCTGGTGCAGGTCTACAATTTTGTTTCTGGTGGCCTTTGACAGCTCTTTGGTCTTGGCCATAGTGGAGTTTGGAGTGTGACTGTTTGAGGTTGTGGACAGGTGTCTTTTATACTGATAACAAGTTCAAACAGGTGCCATTTAATACAGGTAATGAGTGGAGGACAGAGGAGCCTCTTAAAGCAGTTGTTACAGGTCTGTGAGAGCCAGAAATCTTGCTTGTTTGTAGGTGACCAAATACTTATTTTCCACCATAATTTGCAAATAAATTCATTAAAAATCCTACAATGTGATTTTCTGGATTATTTTTCTCATTTTGTCTGTCATAGTTGAAGTGTACCTATGATGAAAATTACAGGCCTCTCTCATCTTTTTAAGTGGGAGAACTTGCACAATTGGTGGCTGACTGAATACTTTTTTGCCCCACTATACATACTGAGAGAGTTATCTTTGACTGGAACCACACTTACGTATGCCTTTTGGCTGGACGAAAGCTCCTGAGAATTTTAAGATATCAATAATGGCTCTTACCATTCTCCATAGCTCATTCTGATCCAGTTGAATTATAGTTTATTTCATTTGCTATGACTGGGAGAGCAGACTTGAGAAATGGAAATGAGTGCTTTCTGTGAACATTTTTTTGCGCTTGGTCTTGGTGCTTTTACCTTCTCCAAGAAAATAAATGGTCTCTGTCTGAAATGCTTTATATATCATTCTTACTGTACAGAGAAAAGGGAGAGTGTTGACATAATGTTGATTTATGTGTGTGTTTCTGTGGCCGTAGGTTGTGCGTCTCAGAGTATGCGTGAGCTCTGTTCGTGTGCATGTCTTTGTTCAGACACAGTGGTTATAGTGTCTCACCCCGCTCTTGGGGCTCTCCTGTCTGACTCAGATGGAGCATGTCCCCCCTTACGACGTGGTCCCCTCCATGAGACCCATCATTCTAGTGGGGCCGTCACTGAAGGGCTACGAGGTAAGGCTACTGTGTAGCTCAATCTCCCCAACTGTCTTCATTGTTTATTATACCGGTCATATCCCACGCCTCGGTTGTTCTTCTTCTCCTCGTCTCCCACCAGGTGACTGACATGATGCAAAAGGCTCTCTTTGACTTTCTCAAGCACAAGTTTGAGGGCAGGTGAGTTTCAGGCCAGCCAGAGAACATGACTGAAATATTTTTACCATATTTAGTAAAGGTTGAAAACGTCTTCAACTTAGTATTTAGTTAACCTGCTTTTAGACGTTTCCAGTTCTCAGCCCTGATTGGTTGATCGTGTTTCTTCCAGGATATCCATCACCCGGGTGACCGCAGACATCTCCCTTGCCAAGCGCTCGGTCCTCAACAACCCCAGTAAACACACCATCATCGAGCGCTCCAGCACCCGCTCCAGCCTGGGTAAGACAGGACCAGTAGGGCAAGACATCCTTGTACCTTTGATCACAATAAGCGCCAGGACTGGCTCTGTGCCTTTCCAACACACACCCACGTGATCCATTTCCAAAAGCTTTGTTTGTTCATGTTTCTTATCATACGTTGGGCCATTGTGTTGTTACCTTTCACTATCAGTGTTGTCATATATCAATCTTAGCTTGTGTAAGTATTTGATCCAGCTGATGACCTGCCTGACTCTAAATGAAATGCCAGTTTGTACTTGGACAATGACTGGTGTTTACCTGTCACCGAGTATTGGGATAAAGATATTTAAAAGTATTGTTTC
Source organism: Oncorhynchus clarkii lewisi (assembly GCF_045791955.1). Classification (NCBI taxonomy): domain Eukaryota; kingdom Metazoa; phylum Chordata; class Actinopteri; order Salmoniformes; family Salmonidae; genus Oncorhynchus; species Oncorhynchus clarkii. The sequence continues at coordinate 69,818,335 of NC_092158.1, read as the reverse complement.
TGTTGGTGATAGCTACCTGGTCAGCGAAAGGTCAGGGAATATTGGATGTTAGCATCTATTGATAACATACAGTAGGGAGCCTCATAGTCAATTGAATTGAATTACACAAATGTTTTTACTTAGGTCATCAATCCGTTCCTTTTGGCATAGATTCGATATCAGTGAGTAGGGCTAAGCACAGGACAGCAAGGCCCCTCTAGAGGAGAGGCTAGCTGAGCAGAGAGGGGCAGTGTAGCCTGTCCATGGGAACCTGAAAGGGTTGTTCTACCTTTAATTACTCACTGCCCCTCTCTGATCTGGCCTCTTCTCTTTCTCCATCCTGTCTTTTCCTACCCTCTACCCACCTGTCCCTCTCTCCCACCTTCCCTCCCCTCGCTCTGCGTCTCTCAGACGTACTGGGTACGTATGCTCTCAACCCCACGAGGAAGACAACCAAGAGCTTTTTTTCTCTGTTCTCCTCCCCTGTCTGTCTCTCACTACTCTCCTCATACACTCATACCTCATGCATCTGTCTGCCTGTCTGTTCCTCACACATGTTTGTGAAAGCCTGTTGCTTGCAGTAATAACAATTTGAACTAAGGCTTGGAAAGAGTAGACTAATTACACAGCAGAATGAGTGCTCGGTGGGTCTGGTGGCTCTAGGCTGCTCAGCTGAGCGTCTGCCTGCCTGCTGTCTGTCTGTCTGTCTGTCTGTTTGTCTGTCCGGGGTTATGGGGAAATGTGATAGCGGGTCTGGGGGGGGGCAACTGTGATCAGGGAGGAGTGTACAGGGGAAGTTGATACTCCCCCCTCCATCCCCCATTGCCTCCCACCCTGTGGCCCAGAATTAGGGACCCGACTGTAAAGCAACATGTAACAACACTTTACCTACAAGGAGCCTGTATGCATACTGAAACTAAAGCACAATTAGACTTTCATATATGAATGTGTTTTATATACCATACATCATTGGTTACTACCAATCTCTGATACAGGGAACGCATTCTTCACATAGATGCAGTGTAAATAGAGGGAATTTGGAGGTTAATAAAAGCTAGGACAGTTTGTTAGGTTTTCATTATTTTAGGTAAAGTTCATTTCTCTTATCTCTCTGCGGAGCTTCTGGTCGCTGCCTTCCACCTGCAGGTTTAATTCCCTTTCTACTTCAGCCCTTCAGAGGGAGACCGTCTGAAGCCCGCAGCCCCTCTGCAAATTACCTGTTCCCTGTTTATGTAATTGTGGCTGGGGTTGCTACCAGAAGCTCCACAGAGAGATAATGTAATTGTGGCTGGAACACCCCCCCCCCCCCCCCCCCCCCCCCCCCCTCCAAAGAAATTGTACACACATCTGAGCGTATGATAAATGGGGACAGCCACGCTGTTAAAACCATACAGGCTCTTCTAGGGTTTTGCTGAAGGAGAATAGGAGTGTACAAAGCCGAGAACATCCTAACAGACTAATACGTTTGCTCTGCCTGATAGCTCTAACAGCGAATGCTATCACACTTCATCACTTTCAGATGGTTTTATTCGCTGACATGTTCAGAACGGTATATCAAGTGCCACCACATGCATCTCATTCTTACAAGCCTCCTTCCTTCCCGAGTTTGAGTTGATGTAAAAAGTTGTGTTAGAGACCATGTTTACCAGTTGCAAAACATCAGTTACTGCTCGTTGGAATGTGGCAACAGAATGAGAATGCCCTTATGTTCCATTTAGTGGTGTGTAAATGGAATATCTAATGCGATGGGTTCTGTTTCACATGCACCGAACCTCTTGCCAAAATGTTGACATGCATGATAGTGTTAACATGCCACGTTTTCATGTGCTTGTGTGTATCCTGTTTATTTTGAAATGGTGTGTGTGTGTGTGTGTGTGTGTGTGTGTGTGTGTGTGTGTGAAATATGAGTTATCAACGTGGCAATAGTCACACAGATCTCCCTGTATACTCCAGAAGGGATTTAAATGTGGACAGAATTGAGATTTGACAACCAATTCAATTTGTATACTCTGTGTGTTCAGACACCTACTACACCCTGTTAGTTATTGCATTTCCGTGTTCTCTACCACATAGCGGAGGTGCAGAGTGAGATTGAGCGTATCTTTGAGCTGGCCCGCACCCTGCAGCTGGTTGCCCTAGATGCAGACACCATCAACCACCCCTCTCAGCTGGCTAAGACCTCCCTGGCTCCTATCATTGTCTACATCAAAATAGCCTCACCTAAGGTACCCCCTGAATTTGTGGTCGATTGACTTCCTCTATCACGTCCTACTGAAATTGAATGTATGTGACTGAAATGTCTGTAGATGTGACATCTCTGTCAGTGACCAGCTGTATGTTGTTGCCTGTTTCCCTTCAGGTCCTCCAGAGGCTCATTAAATCCCGGGGGAAGTCCCAGGCCAAACACCTGAATGTGCAGATGGTGGCAGCAGACAAGCTGGCCCAGTGCCCCCCTGTGAGTGTCTGTCTGTGGCCCTGGATTCCATGGCCGAAAGACATGCTGTTTGCCCTGAACAAATTAATTCACAATTACCAGTCTGAACAATGGCATTGGCTTAACATTGAAATGAATGCCCTTTTAGGTAGCTGGCTGAATCTCTGACGTTGACAGGTGAGACACTAACATAATGTCCCTCTGTGTTGTATGTAGGAGCTGTTTGACATCATCCTGGATGAGAACCAGCTGGAGGACGCATGTGAGCATCTGGCTGACTACCTGGAGGCCTACTGGAAGGCCACCCACCCCCCCAGCAGTAACCCCCCCAACCCCCTCCTCAACCGCACCATGGCCACGGCCGCCCTGGCCGCCTCCCCAGAGCCTGTCTCCAACCTGCAGGTACAGGTGCTCACCTCCCTGCGCCGCAACCTGGAGTTCTGGCCCGGCCTGGATGGCCCCGGGGCCGAGCATGGGAAAGTGGCCGAGCACGCCCTCTAAAGGCCAGCTGTGGGGGACGGCTCAGGGGGAGCGACACCGCCTTCCTAACCCAAACCCGGCTGCCTGCTCTCCAGATATATCTCCTCCCATCCTCCCTCTCTCCATCCCTCCCTTTGACCTGAAAGAAGAAACCTAATCACATTGTTTAGACCACGTTCTCATTCATAATACTGTATAGAGAAACACTACATACATGGAGAGATGTAGGGGGCTGTTAACTGGAGAGTGTATACTGGGTCCATCACATTGTTTAGACCACATTCTCATTCATAATACTGTATAGAGAAACACTACATACATGGAGAGATGTAGGGGGCTGTTAACTGGAGAGTGTATACTGGGTACATCACATTGGATCCAATTGAGCACAGACATTCATATTCACACACACACACACACACACACACACACACACACACACACACACACACACACACACACACACACACACACACACACACACACACACACACACACACACACACACACACACACAGAGTGCTCAGAACAATATAGGCCCCACACATTACTGTGAAAGCCTTCTGAATTAGAAAACACCCACACACAAACAGAGAGCTTCGTCCTCTTCGAGAGAACCTCTCTGCAAATGACACAGAGCAACACACACAGCAAAATTAGCAAAGGAGAGTTTATATGGGCAGGACACTGGTTCCAGACCAAACCAACACTGGGGAGGGTTTTCTGTGAGAATAACACACACACACACAATCACATTGGAGTTGTGAAATGAATTGACGGGCGCAGTTATTGGATGAAATGAAAATCCTCCATCTGTCCATCAGTCAGAGAGGTACAATACCTCTGTCTCTGGTCTGCTGCCGATTCCCTGTTTACTGTAATTGGTTGAGAAAATGGAGTTGTGTGCCCCTTACCCAACCTCAGGGCTCCATGCCTGGCCTCCTTTCTTCAGCACTCCTTTATCGTCGGGGAAACGGTGTCCAGTTTACTTCCCTTCTCCGTGTTGCCATGGCACCGTCCCTGAAAAGGAGCGAATCATCTCGGCCGCTTGGCCAATGTGTGCCTTGTTGTTGTGGCATCATTTCTAGTTTTCTGATTTGTGTGGCGTGGCAGGGATGGGCTGTGTGTGTGTGAGAGCATGCATATGCGTGCGCGCGTGTGTGTGTAAAGTGATGTGGGCCATGACTAATAGGAATGTCCTATTTCATGAATTCACACAGGAAACTCTAACCAGCAGAAAAATGATAATCTTGGGTCTCATCTCCAATCAGCCACTGGCTTCAGCCAAATACATACAGCATGACTCATGACTGTCACAGTCCAAGACCTTGTGAAAGTGTCCAAGCTGCTTCCATATATCAATGAGTTATACCCACAGAATTGATTTAATCGTGTTCATTTAGACATAAATGCACTATTATGAACAGTGCTTTCTCTGATTCAGTAGGTCATATTTTATATGGTGCGGCTAGCTGTACATTGTCTTAAGTCAGATAGCGCGTCAATTCGGCCTGCACTGATCTGTCTCGGTTGAGGGCCGAGCGTCGCGTGGGAGTAACACAATCTGACAAAAGAGAATGGCGGCTGTATAGATTCATTAGAATTCGTTCAGTTGGAGGAGATTTTGTTCAGTTATTATTTTACTGTCCATGGGTGTGACTAAGCTCTGCCTATTCCAAGTCATTAGCAAGGATCAGCCAAATGTTGGCTTCACCCAACTCTAAAGTGTCTTGTTAAGTGTGCTGAGTTAAACGGAATGTAATACTTACTCCTTAGGATGAGGAACATGCTTGTGAATGAAGAGATATCAGAATTAGTTGAAACATCATTTTAGCTGCTGTGAAAGATCAGCCATAAGAGGGCACTGTTGGTTCTGCAGCCAGGAGCTGAACATGGAGTTTTGCTTGCCTAATGACTGCATAGCTGTTTCTCTTCCAGATGATGAATGAACACATTTCTGTAGTCTAATGAAAAGAGTCTGCGTGCATGTATTAAATACAACAAAGAATGTCACTTTGACCAAGTAATTATTTACACGGTGTGTTTTAAGTACTGCATAAATATATCTGTTGTTATACTGTAAACCTCTATGTGTTGCATTGTGAACTGACTGACTGACATTACTGATATCCTGTTTGATCTAACTGCACCCTAACCTGTCCTAACCCTGTTGACTAACCCACTGCCCGGGCCTTGTTCTGTCTCACTGTGTCTCTGCATGGCGTGTGGTGTGGGCGGGGCTCGCTGCAGGGGCCGTACCTGGTGACCGGAGAACAGAAGCGGGAAGGGCCTCTGTCGGAGTGCGGTGGTAGCGGCAGTCTCCATGACTACCAGAGTGACCAGGGAGGGAAGCAGCAACCGCAGCAGCAGAAGCAGCAGACCTACATGCACTCCTCACGGGGTCAGCTACGGGCAGGGGGTGGGAGGGGCCTGTCCCGGCAGGACACCTTCGACTCTGAGACTCAGGGCAGTCGAGACTCGGCCTACACTGAAGCAGGGGACTCTTGCATGGACATTGAGACCGACCCCTACGAGGAGTCTGAGATGTACCGCGGGGTAGGGGGCGGGGGCAGCCGCCTCCACCTGGCCCAGCACCATGGCCGGCAGGCCTCCTGGGAAGACGAGGGGGCCGAGCCGGACCAGGAGAACCTCAACCACCCTCCCATGGCCTCCCATACCCAGCCTGGGCAACATGGCCGGGCCAAGCTAAGAGAGAGGTACTGCCAGGAACCCGGGGACACCGGCACCAACATGGGCCGCAACAAGAATCAGGAGGACTGGGGGAGGGACGTGTACATCCGCTGAACACACATCACAACACATGGGCTAGGAGGCTGACGGACAGACTGGGGGAGGAAGGGGAGGGAGGGAGGGAGGAAGTTCACGGTTAGGGCTAGGGGGTTAGCGGGAGAGGATGGTGGGTTTGGGGGCCATGCCAATCAGAGGCTCATGATTTAATCTGTTTACAACCCTATTAAAGAGGTACTTTTCTCATTGTTGAGTACGCTGTAAAGAAAAAAACAACTGCCAGACGCCATCCACCTCATCCAGATATTTTAGCTATATTCAATGAATTTATGTTTTGAGAAAAAAAGCAGTTTGGTTGGTCTCTTTTTAGTTTATTTTGTTAGTACTACTGCATGAATACCATGGAATCCTACTGAACTGACAGCACGAGGACAGTTATCATTATGATTATGAATTCATCATTGTGTGATCTGTATGGCTTAATCTCTGTAGTGTAGAATGTGAAGGCTGATAGAGCTGTAGTCTGTCATGTCTGTCCTCTGCAGTCTTAAACAGGGTTGTATGTCCCATGTACAGTACAGAGCATCAGGGTCTCTATCCCCACAGCTTCAGGCTCAGCTTCAGGATTCAGACACTTTCCGGATGGATCCTAAGCTTTTTGAGTCCCTCTCCTCCGATTCCTCATCACCCAGACCTTAAAAGCTATCTGGATGGAAAAGTTGCCATAATGTCTTCAGAATAGTTTAAGATAATTGGTTTCTTCGTTTGACGCTTACCTTAATGTTAAGAATAAAAGGAAACACCCCAAAGATACTACTTCTTCTTCCGTAACCGACTTCAGCCATAGCATTGCAATAGAACTGTATTTGTCTGGTCTGGTTGTCCCCATCTGTTTACTGCTATTTTAGGGATACTGTCTGTCTGTGGGTGATAGCTTTGCTCCTGTAATATACATTTGTCTTTTTGAACGTGGTACAGTTCATAAGCAGCACTACAGTAGTAGTCGCGTGAATGAAATGTCCTACCTAATAGTCTCTCACACCCTCAGACTTTACTTCAAGAACTCCAATCACAAGTGCCGGAATGTTTCGCCAAGCCACGCCCACCATTGTCATGGCGGGATGTCTTATCTCTTGTCACACTCACTGTTTTCATATGTGTGTCTTGACTGTATGTGTCTTCTTGGCAACTACCCTGCACTGTAGCCCACCCTGTCGCTCCACGATGTCCACCATCATCTTGTTTTCTCTGCACCAGCTTTGTGTTGTCTACGTGTTACAGGGCACACTAACAGTTATGTAAGAGTTGTTTTACGTGGTAAATCACCCCAAACGTTCAACCAAACGGCTAGCTTGCCATGCACTTCACTTCTTGATTTCTGACTGACTTTAGTGGTGTTTTTTTCCCTGTGGACATTTGCATTTTATAAGGTCCTCAGTTCTTTAGCGCTAGTGAGAAGAGTGTAAAGGGGGGAGGGGGGGGGGGGGGGGGGGGGGGGATAGGTACAACACATGGTCTTTAACTCAGTTAACTAAATGGAGGATCCACAAATGTCTTTGGTGGGCTCCTTCTGCCCACCCCTTCAGTCTAAATAAATATGAAATAATAATTCGTAAATAATGTTTATTGTTGCGTTATCGCAATTGTTAAAAAGATGGAAGAACATGTATCATTGGTGCCTGATTGTAGCTACATTTTGCTTTTTCTGCCTTTCATTTTTAATCTGTGGATAAATTCGTATTTTAATTAAAATTTTAATCAGAAGAAAAAGGTGCTTGGGAATTTCATTGTGTCACTCCTTTTGATCAAATAACATTTTATTGGTCACATACACGTGCTTATCAGATGTTAATGCGAGTGTGGTGAAATGCTTGTGCTTCTCGTTCCGACAGTGCAACAATATCTAACAAGTAATCTAACAATTCCACAACAACTACCTAATACACACAAATGTAAAGGGATGGAATAAGAATATGTACATATAAATATATGGATGAGTGATGACCGAGCGGAATAGGCAAGATGCAATAGATGGTATAAGATACATTACTCATCCCATATGTATATACTGTAAGATATGTAAACATTAAAGTGGCATTATTTAAAGTGACTAGTGATCCATTTATTAAAGTGGCCAATGATTTAAGTCTATGTAGGCAGCAGCCAATCTGTGTTAGTGATGGCTGTTTAACAGTCTGATGACTTGAGATAGAAGTGTTTTTTCAGTTTTTATTTATTTATTTTTATTTCACCTTTATTTAACCAGGTAAGCTAGTTGAGAACAAGTTATCATTTGCAACTGCGACCTGGCCAAGATGAAGCATAGCAGTTCGACACATAGTGGGGCAAAAAAGTATTTAGTCAGCCACCAATTGTGCAAGTTCTCCCACTTAAAAATATGAGAGGCCTGTAACCAAAGGAGGAATTGGCTTTGGGGGTGACCAGTGAGATATACCTGCTGGAGCGTGAGCTACGAGTGGGTGCTGCTATGGTGACCAGCGAGCTGAGATAGGGCGGGGCTTTACCTAGCAGAGACTTGTAGATAACCTGTAGCCAGTGGGTTTGGCGATGAGTATGAAGCGAGGGCCAGCCAACGAGAGCGTACAGGTCGCAATGGTGGGTAGTATATGGGGCTTTGGTGACAAAATGGATGTCTCTGTGATAGACTACATCCAGTTTGCTGAGTAGAGTGTTGGAGGCTATTTTATAGATGACATTGCCGAAGTCTCAGTCTTCAGTCTCTCGGTCCCAGCTTTGATGAACGTACTGACCTTGCCTTCTGGATGATAACGGGGTGAACAGGCAGTGGCTCGGGTGGTTGTCCTTGATGATCTTTTTGGCCTTCCTGACATCGGGTGCTGTAGGTATCCTGGAGGGCAGGTAGTTTGCCCCCGGTGATGCGTTGTGCAGACCGCACCACCCTCTGGAGAGCGGTTGAGGGCGGTGCAGTTGCCGTACCAGGTGGTGATACAGGCCAACCGGATGCTCTCAATTGTGCATCTTTAAAAGTTTGATAGGGTTTTAGGTGACAAACCAAATTTCTTCAGCCTCCTGAGGTGGAAGAGGCACTGTTGCACTTTCTTCAACACACTGTCTGTGTGGGTGGACCATTTCAGTGTGTCTGTAACGTGTACACCGAGGAACTTAAAACTTTTTCCTTCTCCACTACTGTCCCGTCGATGTGGATAGGGGGTGCTCCGTTTGCTGTTTCCTGAAGTCCACGAAACAGCAGAGGGGGCTGATAATCACTGATGATTATCAGGGACACACACTTGCACATCCTCCACACCTAGAGAGCTGCATGACTGAATACATTAGTTTGCCATTTAAATTAGCTATACTTTAAATGATCACTCAATTCTTGCACTGCAAGTAACTTAGGCATATTGATGATTGAAGCCATTGTCAAATAACAGAAAACCTCCATCAGGCGCATGTCGTAACAATATGTATACCAGCTGAAGCTTGCTGTACTTCACCTTTTGTTACATAAACTATGGCTTAAAATATGTTTTCTGTTTCTCTTGCGAAGGCAAAAAAAGAAGAAAGCCTCTTAAGAACTTGTGGTTTTAGACTCATCTCTGGTTGAAAACCCAACAGCCGCAAGACTCAGCTCATTGCGTGACGTGCCCTGGATTGTCATGTCTACACTGTGGAGGAAACTATTTTATTTTGTTTTTATTTCCAGACATTTTAAAAAGAAGTAAGAACCATATAATGTTCTATGGGAGGAAGTAGTTAAGTAAATATCTAGAAGTTTGGGTGCGGTGGTCCCTCTTCCTGAATCTGCGATCATATGTTGCATAGTTTTTCAGGCTTTCCTTAATGTCCACACCATGACCCAGAGTGACCCCTGACTGAGTCCTACCATTACATGATTCTTGAATGAATACCATGTAACTAAATAGGGGTCTGATCAGTGTTCGGATTAGGGTGGATGTCAGTGTTGGCGATATTCAGTAGGGATCCAGCTATGATATTCAGTTGGAGCTCTAGGGCATACACTTCACAGAGTAACTAAGATATGAGTGTGATAATACCGTTTTAAAAATATATTAATGTGAATGAAATGGAAAAATGGAACAGCTAGTGATCCTGAAGTTACATGGAAAACACATTACACATTACACACTGCCATAAAGATCCAGACTTCTAAGCAGAAGCCTCATGTTGTGGGACTATCACTTCTACCACCAGGACATTTTAACTTGGGAAAGTCAAGCCCTGAAGTTAATTCAAAACATATTCTCATTCACGGGAATAGAAAGGGAATTCCAGGGGAGTGTCACAGTCATTGTTTTACTTTTGGATGCCATCAATAAATATCACCTGTAGAATTCCCCTGAAATGAGGCTTGGTCAAAGTACACGGTACTTTACGGGGCGACTAAGATGTTAGTGCAGAGTGCCGTTTTTAAAAGAAATGATGGATATTCATGTGATTGAAGGGGATCAGCTAGTGACCCTGCCCACTGGGCACAGACGTCAATTCAACGTCTCTTCCAAGTTGGTTGAATGTTATTTCATTGAAATGATGTGGAAACAACGTTGATTCAACCCATGCGTGCCCATGGGTGAGGTTTACATGCAAAACACATTACACACTGCACTATGGTGAAATAAAGATCCAGATTTCTTAGCGCCTACGGTTGTGAGACATTCCCACTTCTGCCATCATTGTAGACAATATTTCAAATTGGGAAACTCATGCCCTGAAGTTTATGATAAACACAATCTCAATCACAGGAATTGAAAGGACATTCCAGCTGGATGTCACAGTCATTGTTTCACTTTTGGTTACTAAACATGTAGAAATCCCCTGCTTGAGATTAGGTTTGAGGAACTATAAAGTAGTTCCGCGTCCATATGTGGGTGATGGAGTTGTCCTCCCATTCATCAGCGCTCTCATTTCATTCGTCACATTTGCGTCATGTTTTGCTACAGACGCGTGGCCACGCCCGCTTTTAGCTGCTGAGGAATTCCTTTGCCCCGCCTTTTTCTGTGACTCGCTCCAATCATCCCCCAAAATCTAGCTGGCTAAGTAAAATAATGCATTGCCTCTTTTGATCGCAGAATCAATTTGGTATCGATAGACAACCCATGGGCACATATCTCGTTTTGTTTGTGTCGACGAACGTCAGAAAAAATACCTTTCTAGGTTGTGCTACCTAATGTTTTCCAGGTAGTTGGCTTAATAGCCTCGATGCACAGCACAGGGTTAGTTATCAGTACAGTTATTTAGCTAGCTAACGTTAGCTATCTTTGCTTGAAGTGTGGGCTGCCTATTGTGCTAGCTAGCCAGCTACCGTTAACAGCTATCTGATTTGCTGTGTTTGAAATATTTTCATATTTCTTTGAGTTGTCTTCATTCTCATCACCGGTGGATATGGGACTACTCTTTACCAAGCTGATGACTGTCTTCGGAGACAGAGGTAATCAGTTGTGTGCCTGGATACATTTAGCTAAATTACTGCTATTATTGTTGCTCCTAAGTAACGTTAATCTCCACTCCGTGCCTGATAATTTCTGCTTGCTTGGTTTGATAACGTTAGCTGCTTTGTAGCAGAGTGTTGTTATGGACTGGATTTAAATTATGAGAACGCAAGAAAAACTATTAAGACGTGATTTTCAATAACGTTAGTGACAGTTTAAAAAATGGTTAATTTCGGCACAGCCAAAATTGTAGCTAAATTTCTAACTACACCTTCCAATAACTGGTTAATTTCTGTCGGACACGAGATAGTCCGTACTGGATGTTCTGTTCACTGTGTCAACGTTCTGCACACGTGTCCCGTGTAATTATCTGTTTTCTATGTAGCGGTAGTGATAGTGAATTGCATTAATATTATGTAACCAATAACATTTTGTCAATCAGTACTGTTTACCTCGTTGATGAGATGATGGCAGGTTAGGTCGCTGGGGTTGACTATCAGGGTCAAATGGCCCTTGTTTTACCTAATAGTAACACTGCAAACAGAGGTTTTGACCCCTTTGGATAATAAAGATGTCTGCCCATGTTTTTCATATCTGGTATTTGAATCCATGGCTAGACCCTTCAAAGAGAGTCCATCAGTCAGATGTGTTGTCATGGTGATGTTTGATTAGCTTTGGGAGTCACAGGTCTGTGAACTGCAATCTGCGTGTCTGTTGTGTAGAAGTGTGTAAATCACTTTCCTCTTTCCTTTTCTCATAGAACACAAAGTGATCATAGTGGGCCTGGACAATGCTGGGAAGACCACTATCCTTTACCAATTGTGAGTGATATCAAAATAGATTTGTATAATTCATGATCACATAAGTCTCAAATTTATGCAAATTATATTTAGAATCACTTAGTCATAACAAACACTCTGTCCTCTCAGCCTTACCAAAGAGGCGGTTCACACCTCCCCCACCATTGGCAGTAACGTAGAGGAGATCTCTGTACGCAAGACCCGCTTCCTGGTGTGGGACATCGGAGGCCAGGAAAGCCTGAGAGCCAGCTGGAACTCCTACTACTGCAACACAGAGGTACGGATCTCTTGGTGTGTGTGCCGCAGAATGTCTTTGTCGAGGAACAGCATGTTTGTTTTTTTTATGTAACAAAGTGTGTACAGGTTGGTTTCTGGCCAGTTACAGCTGGAGTAGAAATAGAACCCTGATGAAGGTGCTAATGCCTAAACACTTTTAGCTTTAACTTCCCTTTCCCTCCGAGACTGTCTGAATAGCTACAGCTGGAGACAAGATGTTTTCCAGCTCGCCAACGATTAGGCCAACACTGAGTTATTACACTTTAACCGGCAGCTGATTGTTGTTGTCATTGATAAGGCATGGGGACACTATTACATCATCTGTTACAGAACTAACCATATCAGTCTGCTGTCCTGAGTATTCCTCTAACACACTAGACTGTTACTGAAGTCATGTTTAAATGTTGATGAGATGAGAGCACTCAGAGCCTGGGGTAAAGTTTAAGTGAGTAAGTTGGTCCCCTTTGGCCTGGGTATTCAGTTGTTTTGTCTCTTTTTAGATTGTGATTCTGGTTGTGGACAGCACAGACCGCGAGCGCCTAAATCTGAACAAAGATGAACTTCACCGCATGCTTGCACATGAGGTAACAACCACCTGGGGATTATGGGAAGGGGGAGGGAGGATCAGCTCAACCTCACTGTTTAGATTTTTTTTTCTGAAGACCAGTTTCAAATGCAGGAAAGTACACTTCATTCTTAACTTCCTTTTTCCTGTATGTGACACACCAGAAATATCAGCCGATTGTAATTTCCTTATTGTATCAACAGGTGGATGATTGAGGATTACTTTTAAGAATAAGGGCACTTTGTTTTCTAGGTGGTTCACGTTCCATTGTCACTCACCTTATTTATCTTTTTAAAGGTGCAATATACAGAAACCAGCCATTTCCTGGTTGCTAAAATTGTAATAGTTCACCTAATTTCAAACAACAAGCAATCCAAACTGCTGTGAAATATCTTTTTGATAACCAAAAATATAATATTTTTAGCTGTTTGAAGCTGGTGTATAAAATTGCTTCTTAGGCTTGCTTTCAATGAGAATGACAGATCTATAACTCACATTTCTATGTGAATTTGATCAGGTGGCCCAAAAAGTGACATATTGCAGCTTTAACATGTTGACGCGTGAGCTGTGTTCATGCTCTCAATATGACTCATATCACCACTACAGAGCAAACAAACTGATTTCAAACAATGATGGGTTGTTTCAACATTTCCCCAGTGTATTGACAGCTGAGCTATTCAGTTTCTGTTCCGCTGATGCTGCTATTTTCTATTATCTGAGACGTCGCAGCAGAGAGATTCTGTAGATTTCCACAGGAAACGCTCAGACGTGTAAATATGTTGAATATAAAAACGACATAATTGTGCCTCCTGTCTGGCTGGTGTGTAGGACCTACAGAATGTAACCCTGCCTTTCTCTCCTGTCCTGTCTGACTGGTGTGTAGGACCTACAGAATGCTGCGATTCTAGTTCTGGCCAACAAGCAGGACATGAAGGACTCTATGACAGTGGCAGAGATCTCCCAGTGCCTTACCCTCAGCTCCATCACAGCCCACTCCTGGCATGTACAGGCCTGCTGTGCCCTCACAGGGGAGGGGTGAGTACACTGCATAACTACAGACACGCCTGGGCCTCCTCCGTGTGTGTGTATTATAACATTCCCATAAATAACCTTAAGTCACTCAAACACAGTTTAATTTTCAAAACCATTTCCATCTCTTTCTCCTAACCTCCAGACTACCTGCCAGTCTGGACTGGATGAGGTCTCGTGTCCTGGCCAGTTAGAACTCCTTCCGTGGGCTCATCCCAATTGGAACCAGGACAGCTATCCTTTGATCCAACAAACACAACCTCTCAGACGTCACAGCCAAAGCCACAGTGCCCAGATCAGGATCTCCACTATCTGTAGTGACACTGCCCCTCTGAGCCCCAGGGGTGGCCCCAGTCCTGCCCTGTCACCCTCATGCCTTACCCAGCCCTTAGTGTGTATGCCAGGGCTGACCAGAGTCCAGGTCTGACTCGGGATAGAGGAGGCCTGGAGGAACCTGGCATAACCTTAGCTAGACATGCCAGGGTGTGCCAGTGTGCATGTGCGTTAGCATCTATGTGTGGTGTGTGTGTGAGACTCCGTTCTAGAGGTCCACCATGTTTACATAAGAATCCCTACCTGTCAGACCTGACTCCATGAGGATGACACAATATGCCCCACATAAGCTGAAAAGGGACCTATCACAGTATTTAAGCCTCCTGTCCTCATGAACTCCACAGAGGTAGAATGGGAGGTTGCATTGGATTTCTTTAACATACAGATTTGTACCTCTGACCTTGAGGAAAACCACAGTACAACAGGTTAAGAGGCCAGACCTAATGGTGATCAGACTGGTGCTCAGCCTTTTAAGCTAACAATGCACAAATTACTTGAAGTATTTATATCAAATAAGAAAAAAGGGGTTTGCTTGACAGTGTAAAATAGTAGCATGCTTTCTGTAAAAAGCAAGATGACAAACAAGTATTGTCTGATTTTAAAACAGGTTAATCATGTATTTTTATATATATACAGTGGCTATGTATTTTACGGTACAAAATATTTTTTGTACAAATAAATGTTATTATTGATAACTGGTGACTGGGCTGCCTATTCTGTAGGAGGGGAATTACACATGGAACAATTTGGGAACGCCTGAACCAATGATGGATATACTGAACAAAAATCTAAGTGCAGCATGCAACAATTTCAAAGGTTTTACTGAGTTACACTTCATAGAAGGAAATCAGTCAATTGAAATAAATGTATTAGGATTTCACATGACTGGGCAGGGGTGCAGTGATGGGAGGGCATAGGCCCATCTACTTGGGAGCCAGGCCCAGTCAATCAGAATGAGTTTTTCCACACAAAGCGTTTTTTACAGTAAGAAATATTCCTCAGTAACCCCCCCCCCCTTCCCTTCTCGGACGATCCCATAGGTGAAGAAGCCGGTTGTAGAGGTCCTGGACTGGTGTGGTTACACGTGGTCTGCAGTTGTTAGGCCGGTTGGATGTACTGCCATATTCTCTAAAATGATGTTGAAGGTGGCTAATGGTAGAGAAATGAACATTCAATTCTCTGGCAACAGGTCTGTTCGACATTTCTGCAGTCAGCATGTCAATTACACACTCCCTCACAACTTGAGACATCTGTGGCATTGTCGTGTAGCAAAACTGCACATTTTAGAGTGGCCTTTTATTGTCCTCAGCACAAGGTGCACCTGTATACTGATCGATCTGTTTAATCAGCTTCTTGACATGCCACACCTGTCAGGTGGATGGGTTATCCCAACAAATTTGTGAACAACACATTTCTGGGATCTTTTATTTCAGTTCATGAAAAAATGGGACCAACACTTTACATGTTGTATTTTTGTTCCATATATATATGGAACACCCATGTCTTGCTCCCATGCAGATTTTGTATTTGCCAAGGAAGGCAGATTAATGTTCTGTATTATGTCTGATTAGATGTTAATAGAGAGAAACTGCTTGCTTGTTTAAGGCTAAAGTGATTTCGGAATTGGGACCAGATTTTAATTTAACTCACATTTCTATGTACATTTCGTGGGGTTGCCGAGGTGCCTTATTGCTATTGTAAACGGGTTACTAACGTAATTAGAGCAGTAAAAATACATGTTTTGTCATACCAGTTGTATATGGTCTGTTATAAACTGGGTGGTTCGAGCCCTGAATGCCGATTGGCTGGCCAATATACCACGGCTAAGGGCTGTTCTTACGCAACGCGGAGTGTCTTGACACAGCCCTTTTAGCCGCGGTATATTGGCCATGTATCACAAACCCCCAAGGTGCCTTATATTAGCTGGTTACCAACGTAATCAGAGCAGTAAAAATAAATGTTTTCTCATACCTGTGGTAAATGGTGCCACGGTTGTCAGTCAATCAGCAATCCAAGGTTTATATTCCGAACAGTTAACAGCTGCATTACACTTTATTTACTAGTCTTGATAACACCAGCCCCTCCACAGCTCGCCCATTAATTAGCGGGTTCAAAATAGGGGGCATCCGGATTTGAACCGGAGACCTCTTGATCTGCAGTCAAATGCTCTACCACTGAGCTATACCCCCACTGTACTGTAGTAGCAAAATAAAAGCTAATTATCCGAAGGACTATGTTCATATATTAGAAAAACATTGTTTTATGCGGTAGTTTTTATTTTCGGCACAAAAAAAAATGTATTTCGCGGGTTAACTATGTTTTTCAAGACGTGTTCGTCTGTTAGGAGAGCGCACACTGTGCACTCGTTTCCTCCACTAGGAGGAGACAAATACATGTGCCTCTTGGGTGATTTCAGTACTGTACAGTACACTGTATTTTATATATGCTATCAAGGGAGAAACGAATGTTAGTGTTTCTTTGTATCTTTTTGTCCGTAACAACATCAGTCGGCTCTCATGCATGCCCAATGATATATATTTTTTTATGAATATGCATGCACCCTAAACACATTAGATACAAATATGGGTTTGGTCACAGTGGTAAACCTCAGATAGTAAAACTCTAGTTCTGTCGTGCATTTCATTCGTGCATTTGCCATACAACAACAACAACCACTCACATGACACATTTCGACCAGTTGAAGTTTTATGGTGTGTATAGGGCAGGAATTGATGATGAGACAATTAAGGGTGCAGAATGTTGTTAAAACCATGACCGTGGAAACCAAAAATGTGCGAAAAGGCCTGTTGAGAAGACAATGCAACAAACAAAAAACAGCTCTGCAGATCCTTATTACATCCCAGCCACTTGAAATGACATTGAGGTTTATTTGCATTACAACAAGGAGATTGCATTCCTCCGAATTTCAAAAGTAAATCTGGTGGTGATAGAAACGTGTACATTTGAAAATAAAGGAGAGCCGCACACTCTAGGCGCTCAGATGCAAAAAAATGTAATATCCAACGTTTCGACAGCCAAGCTGTCTTCATCAGGCTGTCGAAACGCGGGATATTACATTTTTCCATCTGAGCTAGAGTGAGCTAGAGTGTATTTCTCCTTTATTTTCTAGTGTTCTACTCCGCTCGCCAGCACCTCGCCTACTAAATAGTCGTGCGTTTCTTTTTCTTCTAGAAACGTGTAAATGACTAGAGAATGACTCTGACAATACAATGAATGACCTTCCATCAGGCATGTCTGCTACACTTCCTCAACAAGGGATTTTAAGGAATGGGTACCATTTTAACAGCTAGTTTCTCCTAAGTGAAGGATAATCCTATGGGTTATACCATGGACAATAAATATAGGCCTGATAGTATGGCGGCAACAATGTCTGACAGTAATAAACCTAACCCTTTTACAGTAACAGTTATGATCAGGTAACATGTTTTAGACTACCAGCTGATACTATGAGCTCCCATTGCTATTGTTTTTTAAAATTGTGTCTTGTATTTAAGATTGTCCACTGTGTGGTCCCCAAATACTTTAAGTAACTACTTCAACTTGGTCAGGGATAACCATAACTATTCCACTAGAAGGAAAGTACTTAAGTACTACTCATGTCGTTTTTTGTGGTATCTGTACTTTACTTTACTATTTATATTTTTGATTACTTTTACTTTTACTTCACTACATTCCTAAAGAAAATGATGTACTTTTTACTCCATACATTTTCCCTGACACCCAAAAGTACTCGTTACATTTTGAAGCACAATTCACACACTTATGCTTAATTTGTAATGATGTCTGAGTGTTGAAGTGTAAAAATGGCACCATGTGGTTTGCTTAATATAATAAATGATAATAATAGAATTACTTTGACTTTTACTCAAGTAGTATTTTACTGGGTGACTTTCACTTTTACTTGATTCATTTTCTATTAAGGTATCTTTACTTTTACTCTAGGATGACAATTGAGCACTTTTTCCACCCCTGAGAACCAACATTGATCCTTTCAGATTTAAGAGCGGTATGGGGAAAGAACCCTTTTTGGAATTGTTGGGTTTCTGACATGATTTGGAATAGTCTTCCAAAGAACTTGAAATTCATAAAACCTCCATGGTCCATATCAAGTTTTCTCACTTAAAATGGCTAAATAGTAGCATGTCTCGTAAGTGAGCCGTAAGACTACATTATGTGGGTGAGAAGAAAATGCTCCCATCTACTGGACAGGTTGTGGTACTACTAAAAAAGCACCACAGTAGAAGTAAACTTTCGAGATTAACTCTGGTATCCTTGATGATTTTCTTAAATTGTAGGTGGAGCCATATCCAGCTGGACCGCTCTTATGTATGTATTTTAAACATGTCTAATAAATGAAATTAATCAATCAGTCTTACAATATATATTTGTAATGGAAAAGGAATAGAGATATACATACATTTAAACTGTAAACTGGTTAAAACTGACCATATGTGCATGTTTGTTTATAGATCTGTCTATGTCTAGGCTTCAACATCCCCATATTCTGTTTGTCTATGGCAGGGATGGGTAACTTTGATGGGGGTGGGGGCAAAGGGAAAGTAATACAAAAGTAACTGAAAGTTATCAGATTACGTTACAGAGTTTGGGTAATCCAAAACGTACGTTACTGACTACAATTTTGGACAGGTGACTAGTAACTGTAATGGATTACATTTAGAAAGTAACCTACCCAACAACCCTGTGTTCACTCATGACTGTGTGGCAGCGCACATCTCCATCTCAATCATCAAGTTTCCTGATGACAGAACAGTGGTAGGCCTAATTACCAACAACAACGAGACAGCCTACAGGGAGGAGTTGAGAGCTCTGGCGGTGTGGTGCCAGGATAATAACCTTTCTCTCGATGTCAACAATACAAAGGAGCTGATCGTGGACGACAGGAGACAGCAGAGAGAGCACGCCTCCATCCACATCGACGGGGCCACAGCGGAGAGGGTGAAAGCTTTAAGTTCTTTGGCGTGTGCATCACTGAGGACCTGAAATGGTCCCTTCACACCGATAGTGTGGTGAAGAAGGCGCAACAGCGTCTCTTCAACCTCAGGAAGCTGAATAAATTCAGCTTGGCCCCTAACACCCTCACAAACATCTACAGATGCAACATTGAGAGATCATTCTGTTCGAGCTGTATCATCGCCTGGTACAGTAACTGCACCGCCTGCAACCGCAGGGCTCTCCAGAGGGTGTTGCGGTCTGCCCAACGCATCATGGGGTGAACACTGCCTGCCCTCCAGGACATCTATAGCATCCAGTGTCACAGGAAGGCCAGGATGAGTGTATCAAGTACCTCAGCCACGGCCCGTCCACTACCATCTAAAAGGCGAAGGTGCATCAAAACTGGGACCGAGAGACTGATAAACAGCCTCTATCTCCAGGCCATCAGTTAAACAGTTATCACTAGCCGGCCTCCGCCCGGTACCCTGCCCTGAACCTTAGACACGGTCACTAGCCGGATACCAACCGGTACTCTACCCTGCACCTGTACATAGAGTTGTTGAACACTGGTCACTTTAATAATGTTAACATACTGTCAATGGTGGAAAAAGTTCTCAATTCTCATACTTGAGTAAAAGTTAAGATACCTTAATAGAAAATGACTCAAGGTAAAGTGAATGTCACCCAGTAAAATACTACTTGAGTAAAAGTCTAAAAGTATTTTGTTTTAAATACACTTAAGTTTCAAAATTAAATGTAGTTGCTGAAATATACTTAAGTTTCAAAAGTAAAAATACAAATAATAAAACATTCCTTATATTAATTAAGCAAACCAGAAGGCACAATTTAAAAACATTTTTTTTTACAGGTAGCCAGGGTCACACTCCAACACTCAGACATCCTTTAAAAACAAAGCATTTGTGTTTAGTGAGTCCACCAAATCAGAAGCAGTTGGGTTGACCAGGGATGTTCTCTTGATAAGTGTGAGAATTGGATAATTTTCTGTCCTGCTAAGCATTCAAAATGTTAGGATTACTTTTGGGTGTCAGGGAAAATGTATGGAGTTAAAAGTACATATTTTTCTTTAGGAATGTAGTGAAGTAAAAGTAAAAGTTGTCAAAAATATACATTGTAAAGTACAGATACGCCAAAAAACTACTTAAGTAGTACTTTAAAGTATTTTTTACTTAAGTACTTCATACCACTGCATACTGTTTTACCCACTTTAAATGTATATACTGTATTTTAGTCATGGCTCATCCATTATAACAATCTCCACAGAGGAACTCTAGAGCTCTGTCAGAGTGACCATCGGGTTCTTGATCACCTCCCTGACCAAGGCCCTTCTCCCCCGGTTGTTCAGTTTGGCCGGGCGGCCAGGTCTAGGAAGAGTCTTGGTGGTTCCAAATGTCTTCCATTTAAGAAGGATGGAGGCCACTGTATTCTTGGGGACCTTTAATGCTGCAGAATTTTTAAAAATATCCTTCCCCATATCTGTTCTTTGACACAATCCTGTCTCGGAGCTCTACAAACAATTCCTCATGGCTTGGTTTTTGCTCTGACATGCACTGTCAACTGTGGGACCTTATATAGACAGGTGTGTGCCTTTGCAAATCATGTCCAATCAATTGAATTTACCACAGGTGGACTCCAATCAAGTTGTGGAAACATCTTAAGGATGATCAATGGAAACAGGATGCAGATGAGCTGCAGATGAGCTCAATTTCGAGTCTTATATCAAACGGTCTGAATACTTATGTAAATAAGTATACATTTGTAATAATTTCAAAAAAACTTTTTTTTTTTTCAATCATTGCACCCACACTGCTCGCGTGCGCCAACGAGCGTCTGAGTAGCCAGGTGTTAAATAGAACTTAGTTCTATTTGTGACGCTCGACGCACTACAAGTCCTGTCTCTCCCATCTTCTCATTGGTTTTTAAGAATATATTTACCCACGTGGGTGATTGAAAGATGAGCCGACTCCAGTCCAGTCGGTTGTGGTAATGCATCTTAAAGTTGGTTGCCCACCTCCATAGAAAGTCTAAAAAAGAAGAAGAAGCCTGAGGAGAGGAGAGATTACTAGAAAACAAACGTTTACCCTTTTATCTGTTGATTAATTGTCGGAGTAGAGGACCTTGTGCATTTCAGGTAAAATGCAACCTAATGTGTTTATATCCCAAGACAAATTAGCTAGCAACAGCAAGCTAGCTAGCTAAATTGCCATAAATGTTTAATGCTTTTCAACCTGTCCCCGAATATAGTTGGTTCAGAGTTTGCTTTAATATTTCAACCTGCGTGTCCTGATTGCATCTGGTGTGGCGGGACAAAATCAACATGCGTGCGATGGCGCACACGGACACACTCGCGTATGCCATCTGGTCAGCATGTTAGGTCTCTGGGACTGAACACTTCCCTCTGCAACTGGAACCTGGACTTCCTGATGGGCCACCCCCAGATGGTGAAGGTAGGCAACAACACATCCGCCACATTGACCCTCAACATGGGTGCCCCTCAGGGGTGCGTGCTTGGCACCCTCCTGTACTCCCTGTTCACCCACGACTGCTTGGCAGCGCATGACTACAACACCATCATCAAGTTTGCTGATGACACAGCGGCGGTAGGCCTGATCACCAATGACGATGAGATAGCCTATAGGGAGGAGGTCAGAGACCTGGCAGTGCGGTGCCAGGACAACAACCTCTACCTCATTGTGGGCAAAACAAAGGCGCTTATCATGGACTACAGGAAACGTAGGGCCGGACACGCCCCCATTCACATTGACGGGGCTGTAGTGGAGCAGGTTGAGAGCTTCAAGTTCCTCTGTGTCCACATCGCTAACGACCTATCATGGTCCAAACACACCAACACAGTCGTAAAGAGGGCACAACAATTCCTCTTCCCCCTCAGGATGCTGAAAATATTTGGCGTGGGCCCTCTGATACTCAAAAAGTTCTAAAGATGCACCATTGAGAGCACCTTGACTGGCTGCATCGCCGCTTGGTATGGCAACTGCTCGGTATCGGACTGCAAAGCAATACAGAGGGTACATCGCTGGGGCTGAACTCCCTGCCATCCAGGACCTCTATACCAGGCGGTGTCAGAGGAAGGCCCTAAAAATGGTCAAAGACACCAGCCACCCAAGTCATAGACAGTTCTCTCTGCTGTCGCACGGCAAGCGGTACCAGAGCGCTATGTCTGGGACCAAAAGACTCTTTTTGACTTTATGCACACACACTGAACTCTACCCACACACTCACATGTACTTACACTGACAATCCAAAACCCTGCACACACACACACACACACACACACACACACACACACACACACACACACACACACACACACACACACACACACACATACACACACACACACACACACACACACACACACACACACACATACATACACACACACATACATAGCCAAGCTATCATTGCTAATTTTGTATTTATTCCTCATGTTTCTATTTTTCTCTTTTATAATTTTGGTTTTGTTGATCGTATTCTGCATTGTTGGGAAGGGCACATAAGTAAGCATTTCACTGTTAGTCTACACCTGTTGTTTACGAAGCATGTGACAATAAACATTCTCTTAGTTTAGATTTGATCTTATTTCGGGATTAGAAAAGTATTTATGAATCATTAAAAAAATGGTTTGGAGAGCCTTTACACACGAAGGAAAGAAAACGGTGGTTTGATTCCTTCAGAAAATTGGCACATTCAGTTCTTAAAACTGAAATTATTGTACGTAGAATTATAATAGGGAGAATAGTGTACAATAGTAGGCTATACCCTCATCTATTGCTGCACTAACCATGGAACTGTGTGATGACACAGCCAACTATTGCACCACACGTCGGGTTCAAACTGTTACGGCTTTAGTCGGCGCTCAGCTCCATAACGATTTAATTAGCTTTAGCTTACTTGTCGTTTAATTAAAATATATTATCAACTGCCACTAACGATCTTCAGCAACAACCGCATGGCCGTGGCGGCGCTTACAGAGGAAGAAAATGTGTATAAATGAAACAATGTAATGAAATGGAACGATAATGTAGGCTGTACCAACTGAATGTGTGTTGTTGAATGTGTGTTGTTAACAGGAATACTGACGGTCAGTACTGATAGTGTGTAATATTTATCATGATAGAAATAGGAGATAGAGAAAGTCGGGGTAGCCTATAATTAAGACATTCGAGAGAGTGCCCATCCCTGCGAGTTTCAATACAATGCTGTACAATTTAAGTTCTGCATAATGGCACAGCATTTCAGAAACGTTACTGTGGGAAAGTTGGTTCAACATTTGTCTCGCGATAATAAGGTCAAATATATCTAAAAGAGGTGTCGTTTATATTTACAATTCCCTTATCCAAACGGATTACTCATTTACCTAGCTCTTATTAACAGCTCTTATCAAGTTGTAAATTACAGTGCATGAAGAACACAGAGCCAATGGTGTTACTGTTATTTCTACCAGGAAAAATACAGTAGATGCTTTTTCCACTTGGAACCGCTAGGTTCCATAGACCTTATTCATTGTTTCCTTCTGCGCAAAGACGGTGGAATTATTAGGGAATTAAGTCATGGTCAGAGTCCGGATATCTATAGACACATTTCCACCACACCTTCATTTATTTCATCTCCACCCAAAACAAATAGCAGGTGAATAGCATGCTATTCTCAAGCTTAAATTCTAGGTCAGAATACATGTAGATAGAAAACTGCACAAAAAGGGAATTAAGCTCCATTAACTCGGGTCTGAATCGGGCCCATGTTTATGTTGGCCTTGCATACCCAGTTAGACACCATTCACTATTCACCAACCCACCATTGATAACTAACCATTGATAACTATTAGACCTGTGATTGATATGTATCAAAGAAAATGAGGGGGCACCCGGATTTGAACCGGGGACCTCTTGATCTGCAGTCAAATGCTCTACCACTGAGCTATACCCCCTGATAGAAAGCCCTGTCACTAGAGGTATTCTAGTCAATGTTCTAAGTGTTTAATAGGTTAGAGCTACTAGAACATTGCTCCACGCCCTGTAACTATAAAGTGTATGTTTTCTTTTATTTGTATTTAACCTTTATTTAACTAGGCAAGTCAGTTAAGAACAAATTCTTATTTACAAGGACAGCCTACCTCGGCCAAACCCTAACCCGGACGACGCTGGGTCACTTGTGCGCCGCCCTACGGGACTACCAATCACGACCGATTGTGAAGCAGTACCTCAGACCACTGTGTGTGTGTGTGTGTGTGTGTGTGTGTGCAGGGTTGGGTAGGTTACTTTCTAAATGTAATCTGTTAGTTACTAGTTACCTTTCCAAAAGGGTCAATTGTACGCCGCCCTACGGGACTCTCAATCACGGCCGGTTGTGATACAGCCTGGAATCGAACCAGGGTCTGTAGTGACGCCTCCAGCACAGAGATGCAGTGCCTTAGAACACTGTGTGTGTGTGTGTGTGTGTGTGTGTGTGTGCAGGGTTGGGTAGGTTACTTTCTAAATGTAATCTGTTAGTTACTAGTTACCTTTCAAAAATTGTAATCAGTAACGTAACTTTTGGATTACCTACATTTTGTAAAGTAATCTGATTACTGTGTGTGTGTGTGTGTGTGTGTGTGTGTGTGTGTGTGTGTGTGTGTGTGTGTGTGTGTGTGTGTGTGTGTGTGTGTGTGTGTGTGTGTGTGTGTGTGTGCAGGGTTGGGTAGGTTACTTTCTAAATGTAATCTGTTAATTACTAGTTACCTGTCCAAAATTGTAATCAGTAACGTAATTTCTGGATTACCCACATTTTGTAATGTAATCTGATTACTTTCAGAAACACACACACACACACACACACACACCGCATCCAGAACACAGAGCCAATATTTACCCAGCCGTCTGCACAACACAGGAGGATCAGATGTACAGACACAGAGGAACAGAAAAATGGAGAGAGAGAGACAGGGTGACAGGGAGAGGGCTACTAAAAAAATAGTGAATGAGGAAGATGGAGAGAGAGAGAGCTGTGTTAAATGAGAGGGAAAGAGTACAGAACTGAGTGGGTGTTTGTAATACAGGAGAGGAGCTGAATATGAGAAATATTTTGGGTTGAAGTGAATGACACTGTTCACCCACGACTGCTTGGCAGCGCATGACTACAACACCATCATCAAGTTTGCTGATGACACATCGGCGGTAGGCCTGATCACCAATGACGATGAGATAGCCTATAGGGAGGAGGTCAGAGACCTGGCAGTGCGGTGCCAGGACAACAACCTCTACCTCATTGTGGGCAAAAAAAAGGCGCTTATCATGGACTACAGGAAACGTAGGGCCGGACACGCCCCCATTCACATCGACGGGGCTGTAGTGGAGCAGGTTGAGAGCTTCAAGTTCCTCTGTGTCCACATCGCTAACGACCTATCATGGTCCAAACACACCAACACAGTCGTAAAGAGGGCACAACAATTCCTCTTCCCCCTCAGGATGCTGAAAATATTTGGCGTGGGCCCTCTGATACTCAAAAAGTTCTAAAGATGCACCATTGAGAGCACCTTGACTGGCTGCATCGCCGCTTGGTTTGGCAACTGCTCGGTATCGGACTGCAAAGCAATACAGAGGGTACATCGCTGGGGCTGAACTCCCTGCCATCCAGGACCTCTATACCAGGCGGTGTCAGAGGAAGGCCCTAAAAATGGTCAAAGACACCAGCCACCCAAGTCATAGACAGTTCTCTCTGCTGTCGCACGGCAAGCGGTACCAGAGCGCTATGTCTGGGACCAAAAGGCTCCTGAGCAACATCTACCCCCAAGCCATGAGACCGATAAATAGTTAACCAAATAGCTACCTGGACTATCTGCGTTGACCATTTTTGCACCAACTCTTTTTGACTTCATGCACACACACTGAACTCTACCCACACACTCACATGTACTTACACTGACAATCTAAAACCCTGCACACACACACACACACACACACACACACACACACACACACACACACACACACACACACACACACACACACACACACACACACACACACACACATACATACACACACACACACACACACACACACACACTCACTCACTCACTCACACACACATAACACGTACACACAGGCACACTGTCACCACACACACACACATTTCCACACTCATCACATATGCTGCTGCTACTATCTATTATCTATCCTGTGGCCTAGTCACTTTACCTCTACAGTATATTTACATATCTTACTCAATTTCCTCATACCCTTGCACATCAACTCGGGTACATAGCCAAGCTATCATTGCTAATTTTGTATTTATTCCTCATGTTTCTATTTTTCTCTTTTATAATTTTGGTTTTGTTGATCGTATTCTGCATTGTTGGGAAGGGCACATAAGTAAGCATTTCACTGTTAGTCTACACCTGTTGTTTACGAAGCATGTGACAATAAACATTCTCTTAGTTTAGATTTGATCTTATTTCGGGATTAGAAAAGTATTTATGAATCATTTAAAAAATGGTTTGGAGAGCCTTTACACACGAAGGAAAGAAAACGGTGGTTTGATTCCTTCAGAAAATTGCCACATTCAGTTCTTAAAACTGAAATTATTGTACGTAGAATTATAATAGGGAGAATAGTGTACAATAGTAGGCTATACCCTCATCTATTGCTGCACTAACCATGGAACTGTGTGATGACACAGCCAACTATTGCACCACACGTCGGGTTCAAACTGTTACGGCTTTAGTCGGCGCTCAGCTCCATAACGATTTAATTAGCTTTAGCTTACTTGTCGTTTAATTAAAATATATTATCAACTGCCACTAACGATCTTCAGCAACAACCGCATGGCCGTGGCGGCGCTTACAGAGGAAGAAAATGTGTATAAATGAAACAATGTAATGAAATGGAACGATAATGTAGGCTGTACCAACTGAATGTGTGTTGTTGAATGTGTGTTGTTAACAGGAATACTGACGGTCAGTACTGATAGTGTGTAATATTTATCATGATAGAAATAGGAGATAGAGAAAGTCGGGGTAGCCTATAATTAAGACATTCGAGAGAGTGCCCATCCCTGCGAGTTTCAATACAATGCTGTACAATTTAAGTTCTGCATAATGGCACAGCATTTCAGAAACGTTACTGTGGGAAAGTTGGTTCAACATTTGTCTCGCGATAATAAGGTCAAATATATCTAAAAGAGGTGTCGTTTATATTTACAATTCCCTTATCCAAACGGATTACTCATTTACCTAGCTCTTATTAACAGCTCTTATCAAGTTGTAAATTACAGTGCATGAAGAACACAGAGCCAATGGTGTTACTGTTATTTCTACCAGGAAAAATACAGTAGATGCTTTTTCCACTTGGAACCGCTAGGTTCCATAGACCTTATTCATTGTTTCCTTCTGCGCAAAGACTGTGGAATTATTAGGGAATTAAGTCATGGTCAGAGTCCGGATATCTATAGACACATTTCCACCACACCTTCATTTATTTCATCTCCACCCAAAACAAATAGCAGGTGAATAGCATGCTATTCTCAAGCTTAAATTCTAGGTCAGAATACATGTAGATAGAAAACTGCACAAAAAGGGAATTAAGCTCCATTAACTCGGGTCTGAATCGGGCCCATGTTTATGTTGGCCTTGCATACCCAGTTAGACACCATTCACTATTCACCAACCCACCATTGATAACTAACCATTGATAACTATTAGACCTGTGATTGATATGTATCAAAGAAAATGAGGGGGCACCCGGATTTGAACCGGGGACCTCTTGATCTGCAGTCAAATGCTCTACCACTGAGCTATACCCCCTGATAGAAAGCCATGTCACTAGAGGTATTCTAGTCAATGTTCTAAGTGTTTAATAGGTTAGAGCTACTAGAACATTGCTCCACGCCCTGTAACTATAAAGTGTATGTTTTCTTTTATTTGTATTTAACCTTTATTTAACTAGGCAAGTCAGTTAAGAACAAATTCTTATTTACAAGGACAGCCTACCTCGGCCAAACCCTAACCCGGACGACGCTGGGTCACTTGTGCGCCGCCCTACGGGACTACCAATCACGACCGATTGTGAAGCAGTACCTCAGACCACTGTGTGTGTGTGTGTGTGTGTGTGTGTGTGTGTGTGTGCAGGGTTGGGTAGGTTACTTTCTAAATGTAATCTGTTAGTTACTAGTTACCTTTCCAAAAGGGTCAATTGTACGCCGCCCTACGGGACTCCCAATCACGGCCGGTTGTGATACAGCCTGGAATCGAACCAGGGTCTGTAGTGACGCCTCCAGCACAGAGATGCAGTGCCTTAGAACACTGTGTGTGTGTGTGTGTGTGTGTGCAGGGTTGGGTAGGTTACTTTCTAAATGTAATCTGTTAGTTACTAGTTACCTTTCAAAAATTGTAATCAGTAACGTAACTTTTGGATTACCTACATTTTGTAAAGTAATCTGATTACTGTGTGTGTGTGTGTGTGTGTGTGTGTGTGTGTGTGTGTGTGTGTGTGTGTGTGTGTGTGTGTGTGTGTGTGTGTGTGTGTGTGTGTGCAGGGTTGGGTAGGTTACTTTCTAAATGTAATCTGTTAGTTACTAGTTACCTGTCCAAAATTGTAATCAGTAACGTAATTTCTGGATTACCCACATTTTGTAATGTAATCTGATTACTTTCAGAAACACACACACACACACACACACACACCGCATCCAGAACACAGAGCCAATATTTACCCAGCCGTCTGCACAACACAGGAGGATCAGATGTACAGACACAGAGGAACAGAAAAATGGAGAGAGAGAGACAGGGTGACAGGGAGAGGGCTACTAAAAAAATAGTGAATGAGGAAGATGGAGAGAGAGAGAGCTGTGTTAAATGAGAGGGAAAGAGTACAGAACTGAGTGGGTGTTTGTAATACAGGAGAGGAGCTGAATATGAGAAATATTTTGGGTTGAAGTGAATGACACTGTTCACCCACGACTGCTTGGCAGCGCATGACTACAACACCATCATCAAGTTTGCTGATGACACATCGGCGGTAGGCCTGATCACCAATGACGATGAGATAGCCTATAGGGAGGAGGTCAGAGACCTGGCAGTGCGGTGCCAGGACAACAACCTCTACCTCATTGTGGGCAAAAAAAAGGCGCTTATCATGGACTACAGGAAACGTAGGGCCGGACACGCCCCCATTCACATCGACGGGGCTGTAGTGGAGCAGGTTGAGAGCTTCAAGTTCCTCTGTGTCCACATCGCTAACGACCTATCATGGTCCAAACACACCAACACAGTCGTAAAGAGGGCACAACAATTCCTCTTCCCCCTCAGGATGCTGAAAATATTTGGCGTGGGCCCTCTGATACTCAAAAAGTTCTAAAGATGCACCATTGAGAGCACCTTGACTGGCTGCATCGCCGCTTGGTATGGCAACTGCTCGGTATCGGACTGCAAAGCAATACAGAGGGTACATCGCTGGGGCTGAACTCCCTGCCATCCAGGACCTCTATACCAGGCGGTGTCAGAGGAAGGCCCTAAAAATGGTCAAAGACACCAGCCACCCAAGTCATAGACAGTTCTCTCTGCTGTCGCACGGCAAGCGGTACCAGAGCGCTATGTCTGGGACCAAAAGGCTCCTGAGCAACATCTACCCCCAAGCCATGAGACCGATAAATAGTTAACCAAATAGCTACCTGGACAATCTGCGTTGACCATTTTTGCACCAACTCTTTTTGACTTCATGCACACACACTGAACTCTACCCACACACTCACATGTACTTACACTGACAATCCAAAACCCTGCACACACACACACACACACACACACACACACACACACACACACACACACACACACACACACACACACACACACACACACACACACACACACATACACACACACACACACACACACACACACACACACTCACTCACTCACACACACATAACACGTACACACAGGCACACTGTCACCACACACACACACATTTCCACACTCATCACATATGCTGCTGCTACTATCTATTATCTATCCTGTGGCCTAGTCACTTTACCTCTACAGTATATTTACATATCTTACTCAATTTCCTCATACCCTTGCACATCAACTCGGGTACATAGCCAAGCTATCATTGCTAATTTTGTATTTATTCCTCATGTTTCTATTTTTTTCTATTATAATTTTGGTTTTGTTGATCGTATTCTGCATTGTTGGGAAGGGCACATAAGTAAGCATTTCACTGTTAGTCTACACCTGTTGTTTACGAAGCATGTGACAATAAACATTCTCTTAGTTTAGATTTGATCTTATTTCGGGATTAGAAAAGTATTTATGAATCATTTAAAAAATGGTTTGGAGAGCCTTTACACACGAAGGAAAGAAAACGGTGGTTTGATTCCTTCAGAAAATTGCCACATTCAGTTCTTAAAACTGAAATTATTGTACGTAGAATTATAATAGGGAGAATAGTGTACAATAGTAGGCTATACCCTCATCTATTGCTGCACTAACCATGGAACTGTGTGATGACACAGCCAACTATTGCACCACACGTCGGGTTCAAACTGTTACGGCTTTAGTCGGCGCTCAGCTCCATAACGATTTAATTAGCTTTAGCTTACTTGTCGTTTAATTAAAATATATTATCAACTGCCACTAACGATCTTCAGCAACAACCGCATGGCCGTGGCGGCGCTTACAGAGGAAGAAAATGTGTATAAATGAAACAATGTAATGAAATGGAACGATAATGTAGGCTGTACCAACTGAATGTGTGTTGTTGAATGTGTGTTGTTAACAGGAATACTGACGGTCAGTACTGATAGTGTGTAATATTTATCATGATAGAAATAGGAGATAGAGAAAGTCGGGGTAGCCTATAATTAAGACATTCGAGAGAGTGCCCATCCCTGCGAGTTTCAATACAATGCTGTACAATTTAAGTTCTGCATAATGGCACAGCATTTCAGAAACGTTACTGTGGGAAAGTTGGTTCAACATTTGTCTCGCGATAATAAGGTCAAATATATCTAAAAGAGGTGTCGTTTATATTTACAATTCCCTTATCCAAACGGATTACTCATTTACCTAGCTCTTATTAACAGCTCTTATCAAGTTGTAAATTACAGTGCATGAAGAACACAGAGCCAATGGTGTTACTGTTATTTCTACCAGGAAAAATACAGTAGATGCTTTTTCCACTTGGAACCGCTAGGTTCCATAGACCTTATTCATTGTTTCCTTCTGCGCAAAGACTGTGGAATTATTAGGGAATTAAGTCATGGTCAGAGTCCGGATATCTATAGACACATTTCCACCACACCTTCATTTATTTCATCTCCACCCAAAACAAATAGCAGGTGAATAGCATGCTATTCTCAAGCTTAAATTCTAGGTCAGAATACATGTAGATAGAAAACTGCACAAAAAGGGAATTAAGCTCCATTAACTCGGGTCTGAATCGGGCCCATGTTTATGTTGGCCTTGCATACCCAGTTAGACACCATTCACTATTCACCAACCCACCATTGATAACTAACCATTGATAACTATTAGACCTGTGATTGATATGTATCAAAGAAAATGAGGGGGCACCCGGATTTGAACCGGGGACCTCTTGATCTGCAGTCAAATGCTCTACCACTGAGCTATACCCCCTGATAGAAAGCCATGTCACTAGAGGTATTCTAGTCAATGTTCTAAGTGTTTAATAGGTTAGAGCTACTAGAACATTGCTCCACGCCCTGTAACTATAAAGTGTATGTTTTCTTTTATTTGTATTTAACCTTTATTTAACTAGGCAAGTCAGTTAAGAACAAATTCTTATTTACAAGGACAGCCTACCTCGGCCAAACCCTAACCCGGACGACGCTGGGTCACTTGTGCGCCGCCCTACGGGACTACCAATCACGACCGATTGTGAAGCAGTACCTCAGACCACTGTGTGTGTGTGTGTGTGTGTGTGTGTGTGCAGGGTTGGGTAGGTTACTTTCTAAATGTAATCTGTTAGTTACTAGTTACCTTTCCAAAAGGGTCAATTGTACGCCGCCCTACGGGACTCCCAATCACGGCCGGTTGTGATACAGCCTGGAATCGAACCAGGGTCTGTAGTGACGCCTCCAGCACAGAGATGCAGTGCCTTAGAACACTGTGTGTGTGTGTGTGTGTGTGTGCAGGGTTGGGTAGGTTACTTTCTAAATGTAATCTGTTAGTTACTAGTTACCTTTCAAAAATTGTAATCAGTAACGTAACTTTTGGATTACCTACATTTTGTAAATTAATCTGATTACTGTGTGTGTGTGTGTGTGTGTGTGTGTGTGTGTGTGTGTGTGTGTGTGTGTGTGTGTGTGTGTGTGTGTGTGTGTGTGTGTGCAGGGTTGGGTAGGTTACTTTCTAAATGTAATCTGTTAGTTACTAGTTACCTGTCCAAAATTGTAATCAGTAACGTAATTTCTGGATTACCCACATTTTGTAATGTAATCTGATTACTTTCAGAAACACACACACACACACACACACACACCGCATCCAGAACACAGAGCCAATATTTACCCAGCCGTCTGCACAACACAGGAGGATCAGATGTACAGACACAGAGGAACAGAAAAATGGAGAGAGAGAGACAGGGTGACAGGGAGAGGGCTACTAAAAAAATAGTGAATGAGGAAGATGGAGAGAGAGAGAGCTGTGTTAAATGAGAGGGAAAGAGTACAGAACTGAGTGGGTGTTTGTAATACAGGAGAGGAGCTGAATATGAGAAATATTTTGGGTTGAAGTGAATGACACTGTTCACCCACGACTGCTTGGCAGCGCATGACTACAACACCATCATCAAGTTTGCTGATGACACATCGGCGGTAGGCCTGATCACCAATGACGATGAGATAGCCTATAGGGAGGAGGTCAGAGACCTGGCAGTGCGGTGCCAGGACAACAACCTCTACCTCATTGTGGGCAAAAAAAAGGCGCTTATCATGGACTACAGGAAACGTAGGGCCGGACACGCCCCCATTCACATCGACGGGGCTGTAGTGGAGCAGGTTGAGAGCTTCAAGTTCCTCTGTGTCCACATCGCTAACGACCTATCATGGTCCAAACACACCAACACAGTCGTAAAGAGGGCACAACAATTCCTCTTCCCCCTCAGGATGCTGAAAATATTTGGCGTGGGCCCTCTGATACTCAAAAAGTTCTAAAGATGCACCATTGAGAGCACCTTGACTGGCTGCATCGCCGCTTGGTATGGCAACTGCTCGGTATCGGACTGCAAAGCAATACAGAGGGTACATCGCTGGGGCTGAACTCCCTGCCATCCAGGACCTCTATACCAGGCGGTGTCAGAGGAAGGCCCTAAAAATGGTCAAAGACACCAGCCACCCAAGTCATAGACAGTTCTCTCTGCTGTCGCACGGCAAGCGGTACCAGAGCGCTATGTCTGGGACCAAAAGGCTCCTGAGCAACATCTACCCCCAAGCCATGAGACCGATAAATAGTTAACCAAATAGCTACCTGGACAATCTGCGTTGACCATTTTTGCACCAACTCTTTTTGACTTCATGCACACACACTGAACTCTACCCACACACTCACATGTACTTACACTGACAATCCAAAACCCTGCACACACACACACACACACACACACACACACACACACACACACACACACACACACACACACACACACACACACACACACACACACACACACACACACACACACACACACACACATACACACACACACACACACACACACACACTCACTCACTCACACACACATAACACGTACACACAGGCACACTGTCACCACACACACACACATACATACACACACACACACACACACACACACACACTCACACACACACACACACATAACACGTACACACAGGCACACTGTCACCACACACACACACATTTCCACACTCATCACATATGCTGCTGCTACTATCTATTATCTATCCTGTGGCCTAGTCACTTTACCTCTACAGTATATTTACATATCTTACTCAATTTCCTCATACCCTTGCACATCAACTCGGGTACATAGCCAAGCTATCATTGCTAATTTTGTATTTATTCCTCATGTTTCTATTTTTTTCTATTATAATTTTGGTTTTGTTGATCGTATTCTGCATTGTTGGGAAGGGCACATAAGTAAGCATTTCACTGTTAGTCTACACCTGTTGTTTACGAAGCATGTGACAATAAACATTCTCTTAGTTTAGATTTGATCTTATTTCGGGATTAGAAAAGTATTTATGAATCATTTAAAAAATGGTTTGGAGAGCCTTTACACACGAAGGAAAGAAAACGGTGGTTTGATTCCTTCAGAAAATTGGCACATTCAGTTCTTAAAACTGAAATTATTGTACGTAGAATTATAATAGGGAGAATAGTGTACAATAGTAGGCTATACCCTCATCTATTGCTGCACTAACCATGGAACTGTGTGATGACACAGCCAACTATTGCACCACACGTCGGGTTCAAACTGTTACGGCTTTAGTCGGCGCTCAGCTCCATAACGATTTAATTAGCTTTAGCTTACTTGTCGTTTAATTAAAATATATTATCAACTGCCACTAACGATCTTCAGCAACAACCGCATGGCCGTGGCGGCGCTTACAGAGGAAGAAAATGTGTATAAATGAAACAATGTAATGAAATGGAACGATAATGTAGGCTGTACCAACTGAATGTGTGTTGTTGAATGTGTGTTGTTAACAGGAATACTGACGGTCAGTACTGATAGTGTGTAATATTTATCATGATAGAAATAGGAGATAGAGAAAGTCGGGGTAGCCTATAATTAAGACATTTGAGAGAGTGCCCATCCCTGCGAGTTTCAATACAATGCTGTACAATTTAAGTTCTGCATAATGGCACAGCATTTCAGAAACGTTACTGTGGGAAAGTTGGTTCAACATTTGTCTCGCGATAATAAGGTCAAATATATCTACAATATTTACAATTCCCTTATCCAAACGGATTACTCATTTACCTAGCTCTTATTAACAGCTCTTATCAAGTTGTAAATTACAGTGCATGAAGAACACAGAGCCAATGGTGTTACTGTTATTTCTACCAGGAAAAATACAGTAGATGCTTTTTCCACTTGGAACCGCTAGGTTCCATAGACCTTATTCATTGTTTCCTTCTGCGCAAAGACTGTGGAATTATTAGGGAATTAAGTCATGGTCAGAGTCCGGATATCTATAGACACATTTCCACCACACCTTCATTTATTTCATCTCCACCCAAAACAAATAGCAGGTGAATA
The DNA here is from genome assembly GCF_045791955.1 of Oncorhynchus clarkii lewisi. Taxonomy (NCBI): domain Eukaryota; kingdom Metazoa; phylum Chordata; class Actinopteri; order Salmoniformes; family Salmonidae; genus Oncorhynchus; species Oncorhynchus clarkii. Next base: position 69,783,005 of record NC_092158.1, on the reverse strand, counting down.
GCATGCTATTCTCAAGCTTAAATTCTAGGTCAGAATACATGTAGATAGAAAACTGCACAAAAAGGGAATTAAGCTCCATTAACTCGGGTCTGAATCGGGCCCATGTTTATGTTGGCCTTGCATACCCAGTTAGACACCATTCACTATTCACCAACCCACCATTGATAACTAACCATTGATAACTATTAGACCTGTGATTGATATGTATCAAAGAAAATGAGGGGGCACCCGGATTTGAACCGGGGACCTCTTGATCTGCAGTCAAATGCTCTACCACTGAGCTATACCCCCTGATAGAAAGCCCTGTCACTAGAGGTATTCTAGTCAATGTTCTAAGTGTTTAATAGGTTAGAGCTACTAGAACATTGCTCCACGCCCTGTAACTATAAAGTGTATGTTTTCTTTTATTTGTAATTAACCTTTATTTAACTAGGCAAGTCAGTTAAGAACAAATTCTTATTTACAAGGACAGCCTACCTCGGCCAAACCCTAACCCGGACGACGCTGGGTCACTTGTGCGCCGCCCTACGGGACTACCAATCACGACCGATTGTGAAGCAGTACCTCAGACCACTGTGTGTGTGTGTGTGTGTGTGTGTGTGTGCAGGGTTGGGTAGGTTACTTTCTAAATGTAATCTGTTAGTTACTAGTTACCTTTCCAAAAGGGTCAATTGTACGCCGCCCTACGGGACTCCCAATCACGGCCGGTTGTGATACAGCCTGGAATCGAACCAGGGTCTGTAGTGACGCCTCCAGCACAGAGATGCAGTGCCTTAGAACACTGTGTGTGTGTGTGTGTGTGTGTGTGTGTGTGTGTGTGTGTGTGTGTGTGCAGGGTTGGGTAGGTTACTTTCTAAATGTAATCTGTTAGTTACTAGTTACCTTTCAAAAATTGTAATCAGTAACGTAACTTTTGGATTACCTACATTTTGTAAAGTAATCTGATTACTGCGTGTGTGTGTGTGTGTGTGTGTGTGTGTGTGTGTGTGTGTGTGTGTGTGTGCAGGGTTGGGTAGGTTACTTTCTAAATGTAATCTGTTAGTTACTAGTTACCTGTCCAAAATTGTAATCAGTAACGTAATTTCTGGATTACCCACATTTTGTAATGTAATCTGATTACTTTCAGAAACACACACACACACACACACACACCGCATCCAGAACACAGAGCCAATATTTACCCAGCCGTCTGCACAACACAGGAGGATCAGATGTACAGACACAGAGGAACAGAAAAATGGAGAGAGAGAGACAGGGTGACAGGGAGAGGGCTACTAAAAAAAGAGTGAATGAGGAAGATGGAGAGAGAGAGAGCTGTGTTAAATGAGAGGGAAAGAGTACAGAACTGAGTGGGTGTTTGTAATACAGGAGAGGAGCTGAATATGAGAAATATTTTGGGTTGAAGTGAATGACACTGGAACAGCAGGACATTCTTCGGAGGTTTGTATTTTTACATCCAGATCCAGCATGTTATTGACCTCTTTGAATCTGACTGACTCGTGGAAAAGGCTGAATGACCCGCAGCATATTGTGAGTCACTTACAATTCAAGTATCTCCCTCTATTTCTGGTGTAATTCCCCAGATGACCAGTAGAGACCAGTGTAAGCAAATAAAATTGTGGGAGCTTATTCAGAACATGCTCGTAGAAATCTGTTTACAGTAAAACCGAGATTTATCTTTTCATTGTGCAAGAGAATAGTCAGCTCTATTGTAACATTCCAATGTTCAATGACATTCTGAGTATCATGCCCTACTCAATATGTCCCTAGCCCTAGTACGTAGGCTACATTTTCCAGCAGTGAATCTTGAAAAGTCTCAACTGTCATTTCCTCACCAGCGTTCTCTTGCCTGATTTTTCAAAGTGGAACTGATTTTAATGGAACAGCTGAGAGAGAAGCTGTTTTTACTGCATTCATTTAATTCTCGGCAGCAGCCATGTCTGAACACAAAGGCACTATATCACTGTCCAAGGCAAGGAGATGGCATGGCATCTACTATTGAGTTCCCTCAGAGATAAAAGAGAGGGCCCCACTGTGATTCCAGACGATTTCACTAGAATCCAAGTCCAAATATGGAAGGAGAGAGACAGAGAGTGGGGCACATCAAAGCAAAGAGGATGAGAACATGAGAGAGGCAGGACATGCCGGGAGAGAGAGAACACTTTCATCTCCTCAGCTGCTACGCCTGATCATCCCTCTGTCTTTCTCATCGCCATGGCAACAGAAGAACAGCATTGAGAGGGTGCTGTAGAGGGAGAGAGAGTGTGTAAGTGGAGAGAGCACGCGAGGGAGGGAGAGGAGAGGGAGCTACAGGGTGACTGGGACCAGGAGAAACTCCGTGGCTGAAAGAGAAGAGAGGGAGAAGAAGGAAGAGAGAGTGAAGAGAGAGCTGTGTGTTTTTGTTGTTGCTGAACAACATGTGTCTCAGTGTGCTGCTGCTCATCTTTCTCTCCCAGGCAGAGTTGGGGAGAGTTTGGGCTCAGCAACAAACAGGTAAGCTTTTCTTTCTCCCCTACCTCTCCTGTGTTTTCCATCCTGACTCTCTTGTCTCAGTGTACTTCCTCACCTTTTTTTCACCTGTTGTCTCCTCCCTCCTTCTCTCCTCATTTCCCCCATGCATCACTCTCTTCATACCACTGGAAGTTGGTGGCACCTAAATTGGGGAGGATGGGCTTGTGGTAGTGGCTAGAGCAGAGTTAGTGGAATGGTATCAAATAGATCAAACACATGGTTTTCCATACGTTCCAGCCATTACTATGAGCCGTCCTCCCATCAGCAGCCCCCATTGCTTCACACAGCCTCTCTTCAGGTCGCTCGGGTGTTGTACTTTCTGCCGTACAAAATACCACCTCATTCAGGCACTTCTCTCCCTTTTTTAAATTCCAGAATCCTCTTTTATTTACATAACATATTCCATTTACATCTGTCCATCTCTCTTTCCCCTCCATGGCTCTCCCACGTCCATCCTAAGATGTCACAACAACTTATGATCACATGGAATAATAGCAACTTTTGTATTTAACATGAAAGAAAAGCTGTAAGCGTTATAGCATTCTTTTTTATTTGGTATTTCATGGCTTCAATAACCTACGTACAGATGTCTTTGAAGACACTGTTTTTCACTAATTGACTCATATAAGGGAAATGGTACAGGTTCGTGATTGTGTTTGGAAACGGGCATACCCTTATACTCTTTGTTTGTGCAGAAAAGTTAGTTCCTAGTTTGCAATGAAAGTGTGACCATAAAAAAAACACCATGGTCCAGAAACGTGCAAATGACTCAGAATAACAACCCACAAAACAGCTTCTGCCTAACATTAGATTTGGACGTGTTTCTCCCTGCCATTCTGCTAGCCTAAAAGTCAGGTGGTCCAGGGAGGGAAAGGAGAGGTGAACAGACAGAGAGAGAGAAACTGTTGGGGAATGTAGGCAAAAAAAAGTGGTAGCTTGATGAATCGTGTGTGTTTTCTTTTTATCCTTTATTTATCCAGGTCTTTCTCACTGAGATAAAATCTATTTTTCAAAAGACACCTGGTCCAACAGCAGCAGGGGGAAAAAAGTTTCAGACACAACATTGAACAAAACTATAGACACCGATACAGTACAACAATGACATATTACATGTGTGTTTGTATGTATGTGTGTTGAAAGTGTATGCATTTCTGTGTGCTTGGGGTGTGACAGGAATGCCTGTGGGCCGATGGAGGGGGATGCATTGCAATGTGTTTCTCCTCCTAGCCATATAAAGCCTTTTATCAGAGATTGAGTAATTAGATTTGTCTCCACCACTGTCCCACCACTGCACTCCTCTTTCTATGATCTCCTCACTTTTCAATAAATCCTGTAACCCTTATTAGCCAAATCTCTGCTCCCAATTCCTATTTGATTTCACTAGTACTCTTCGCTGACTGTCTTCCTCTCGTGACCTTTGTTTTGCTCCAAAATCCCTTGAGGAAAGGCAGATGCATCCCATTCTCCTGCCCTGATACTATCTACCACTTTCAAAACAACAACAGCTCTTCACTGAGCTAAATGAATTGCTTTTTGTGTTTATCTTACACAGCATAAAATGAGATGATTTTATTTTTTACATGCAGTGTAAAAAAAAAGAAGCTGTTTGAAATAGGATCAAGTGGAGCTACCCCTCGAGAGCTTTCTGCAGCATCTAAACCAGATTAGGAAAACACAGTTTGAGGGATGAAAATGAATTGTGAGGCTGCTGACCTCAGAGCTTGGCTCTCTGTTCTTTGTCCTGTTGAGAATTTCACTTAACAAATGACTTGTGTCTGGTCCAGCCATATTGGGGCCAAGCCTGAACAGAAAAAAATGGAATGGATAAATCTGGATATACTAAATATCTGTGTGGCTGACATCCATAGATGTGATTTCACTGTCGTGGAGATTTTGATCTGCAACAGCAAGGGTCATTGTGACATTGATAAAGACACTTCTGGCAAGTTTCAAGAGAACAGAAGGATCCGTGAAGTAGGGATAGAGGAGCAGGGAGGAAGACAAAGATCCTATTCATTGTCTCCAGCACCATACCAGTGTCTACATACGTGTTCACGTCACGTTTCTATGATCTGTGGTCAAAAAGAGAAGAAGAAACGTCCTGAAATAATGTTTATCTGTGACATCACAGAGTAGGATTAAAAGAAACAAATTAAAACAGTGATTTTCAAAACCTTGTTTCTAGTCAGAAGGGGGGGGGGGGGTATTTTATTGCTCCCCATGTCACTGTGCATCTCATAGTGTTTGAAAATCACCGTTTCTTAAGTGTTTTAACTGTAATGGTGTCATCGGCTAGAACATTATAACTTTATATTTTTTTTCTACAAAGCATAGAAATGCTCAATTTTCACGTATGTAGAAATATTGTGCTGGAAATAATGAAAATGAGGTTGAAAAGTGGTAGAATTGCCCTTTAACGATTCTTTGGCAGAGTTAAAGAAAGTGATTTTCTGGATGATGAGGTGTGATGTTGGCATTGGGGAATAAGACATGGTTCAGCACTGATCTTCATTGAGATGCCTGACTTAGTTCGTTATGGGCTTTGTCTTATCGTACAATGAAAAACAGAATTAATTCCTTTACCTCATCCACTGAGAGATTGGGTTTCACCATAACAAAGGAAGTATGAGGTCATCACTGCTCTCTTGTTTTCATAGAAGAGATCTTGGTGTTTTTTCAAAATGTAAAATCTCTTGTTTCAGCATAACACCTGCTACCTTATAAGCTTTATCATATATACGTTTTCGGGTATTATGCCACCCACCAAGTCTTATTTGACTGATATGAGTAATGTGTTCAAGTTATAACGTGAGGACAATTTGCTTGATGCAAGTTTTTCAGACTCTTCAACAGTCACTTTCTGTTGGCATTCTGGATGGTGGTTGTTCCTCTTGTGGTTCTGACCCTACAATTACCACTGCAGCTGTAGTGAGTGAGTGTGTGTGCATGCAGTATGTGTCAGTGTAAAGCAGGGATGGGCAACTGTTGGCCTGCAGGCACTTTTTGTAGGCCTGCGGACCAAAAAAAAAATGATTTTTTTTAGGAACTCAGTTGGGTCTCAACTTAATGTTGAAAGTGCAAAACTGATACTTTTTCTCTCCACTTTATGGGAATTAGTTATCATATTTGAATTGCATGAAATGAGGTATAAAATTGCAGGCAATGCCATGACCTGGTCACAAAGCCTAATAATCAACGTACATTTCAATAACCCATAAGAATGGCTGAAGAAAAAGATTTAGCAATATATTTACCATATTTGGTCAAAAGTTCACTTTTTAATTCAGGTATCAATGATCATTTGCTGTGGGTTTTGTAGTTTCAAGCTTTTATTGTCACGTGCACAAGTACAATGAAATGCCTTTCTTGGAAGCTATTTCCTAATGCAGTAACCAATACCAATGTAGTGCTATAAAATAAAGTAGAACAAAAACACACAGGAAATAGAAACAAGAACACTGCAAATTAAGTATGCTATACGCAGGGTCAGTGTCTATATCATATTTACAATGTGCAGGGATACAAGAGTGATATGTCTAGGAGTAAGGTGACCAGGCATCAGGATATATGATAACAGAGTGTCAGTGTGCGTGTTATGTGTGTGAGAGCAAATTAAGTGCATGTGCTAGAATGCCAGTGGGAGTGAGTGTGTAGAGTTCAGTGAGTGTGCATAGAGTCAGTGCAAAAATAAAAAAAGAAGGCAGTCATATTCATATGATCGGCCACATTGAGTTGATCTGTGGAATTAGTGTGGCATCCGGCTGATCCTGGGCCAGCCCTTGCAGCTGCTCCCATGCAGGAAAGGGTGTGCCCTCTCACCCCCGGTCTGACTGACCACTCACAGAAACCGGCCTGGAAATATGGGCTGAGTGGTTTCTTAGCATCAGGGTTATTTTAGTGCTCAGGCCAGAAGACTGTTTGACTGTCTATCGGCCTATGAGTTGTAGTTTAAACTTGACCATGTTGAGAGAGGGTGTGGTATAGTTTTTCTGCAGACCTGACCTCTGTTTTAGACAATTAATATCAAATGAAAGGAAAGCCTGAGGTCTGTGACTAAGTGACAGTTGCCTGTGTTTCAGCAGGCCAGACACTCAGTGTGGGCCTTATATTATAACAGAGGAGGTGTTTATGTTATAATGGTATTCTCACTTGTCATATCCCATTTCTCCTCTGTCATCAGGCATTCTAATACATCAGTGGTTGAGAGGTCGGCAGGGGGGGAAGTCAGTTGGGCTTTCAACATACCTTTAAAACTTGTAATAGTAGAAGGCACCAAATTGGGTAGTGCATCTACAGTTTTCGTCTTGTCATGTCAGTCATCGCAGACGTTAGAAAGATATTTATAACTTGTCTGAAATGTCCAGATCAACTAGCCCATTTTAGCTCAAAAAAATGTAGGTCGATTTTTTTGCCCATTGATTTTGTTGTAATGTTTGAGGCACTCACTCTTGTCGTGATGTGTGTTTTATCCTATATTTTAATTTAATTTATTTTTAATTTTTAATCCCAGCCCCCATCACCGCAGGAGGCCTTTTGTAAATAAGAATTTGTTCTTAACTGACTTGCCTAGTTAAATAAATAAATAAAGTAAAAAATTAACTCAGATATCACATGAACACTCAACAGGATGTTCGCCAATGATGGAAGGGGGGCCAGAGTGAAAAAGTTTAGGAGCCACTGCAACACATGATTTATTACCCCCGCCTGCTGGTTTTAAAAACAGACATTCTAGAACACTATAGTCACATATGCCTGATTCTTCAACTGGCTCTGTATGTTCCCTCTCTCTCCCATCTGGGGAGATGACCCTGGATTGTAGAACTGTGTTGGAACTGTGTTCACAAGAGAATTGGATGTTGTAGCCATAGAAATAGAATGATAGAATGATAGAATGTTTTACATCACCAACCATACCACACCTCATTCCCCCAGAAACATGCTGCAGTGCTGGCAAACGCATACGTCTATGGGGAAAACGTGACACCAAAGATCCAATTGGACTTTTGATATTTTCTTTTGCAGAGACGGTCCCCGTACTTTTCCTCAAAAAGAAGATCGAGTACAGTATATACATATGAGATGAGTAATGTAGGGTATGTAAACAAAGTGGCATAGTTTAAAGTGGCTAGTGATACATGTATTACATAAAGATGCAGTAGATGATATAGAGTACAGTATATACATATGAGATGAGTAATGTAGGGTATGTAAACATTATATTAAGTGGCATTGTTTAAAGTGGCTAGTGATACATTTTTTACATCAATTTCCATTATTAAAGTGGCTGGATTTGAGTCAGTATGTTGGCAGCAGCCACTCAATGTTAGTGGTGGCTGTTTAACAGTCTGATGGCCTTGAGATAGAAGCTGTTTTTCAGTCTCTCGGTTCCTGCTTTGATGCACCTGTACTGACCTCGCCTTCTGGATGATAGCGGCGTGAACAGGCAGTGGCTCGGTGGTTGTTGTCCTTGATGATCTTTATGGCCTTCCTGTGACATCGGGTGGTGTAGGTGTCCTGGAGGGCAGGTAGTTTGCCCCCGGTGATGCGTTGTGCAGACCTCACTACCCTCTGGAGAGCCATACGGTTGTGGGCGGAGCAGTTGCCGTACCAGGCGGTGATACAGCCCGACAGGATGCTCTCGATTGTGCATCTGTAGAAGTTTGTGAGTGCTTTTGGTGACAAGCCGAAGTGAGACCTCTTCCTCCACCTCTTGCCCTCTTATCAGAATCCTCTAGACAGGCAGGCTCCTCTTGTTGGCTTGGTGATAAGCCAGTGATTTAAGTACCGATGGCCTTGAGAGTTTTACTCTAGACCACTGAACTGATCAGAGCTGGCCAACTACAGCCCTGCTCCCTCCACACCCCTCCCTTCCAAAACATGACTACTCATTGCAATGCAGACCATCACAGATAGAATAAAGCTATACATATTGTGGCAATGCATTGCTGTTGCTATGTTTTACATACCATAAGAGGCACCTTATAACAATGACCACCTTGTATTTTATGCAGTCTGTTTTCCAACGCCCATCTCCATATTCAGCAGTCATGTTTCATTGATGCTGTAATGAAACAAAAGATGGCACATCAAGAAGAAATATTGTATTCGGAGTGCGTGCAAATACCAGACAAAATGAGCCCTGACAAATATGGGTGGTGCCATTATGGTCAACACATTGCTAGTAATACTCATCCTGTGGCTGTGGTTTGATGAGGGCTTTGGATAGAATATCACTAATCGCTGGTGAAGTGATCACTAGAACCACATATTGAGGTGTTGTGAATGAATGCACTTTCATGATTTGAGCAGCTGGCCTGTGTTTTTCCCCCAGTCTACTAATTTTAGTGTGTGAGGTATGCCAACTTAACCGATAGGTTATATCACCAACACCTACTTTATGTCTCCTACCCACCCACACAAACACTTGTGGCCACCATAGAATCAGATCATTGCCAACACACATTCCACTTGCAGGTTATTTCAGTGTTTGGTTTAGCGTTCTATTTATGTACTAAACATAGGCTTCTTTTCGGATTTGTCAGAGACAAGCCACACGGACACAAACTGCTGGCTAGTGTTTGTCAAGCACCAGATTATTCACTTAGGGTTAACTATACCTAAACGTTCTGAACAGTTTAAATGAATGAAGTGATTTGACTCAGAAAAGGGCAGTTCATATGAAATGAACACCTGTTTGTGCCAGCCAGGGTTGATTCCACCCAGTCGGTGCAACAACAAAATCGGGTACCAAAAATGGCCATGTTCTGAGTTGGAGTTCTATCACACACGGTATACGATAACAACAAACATCTCTTTCTCTCGCTGATCTAGTAAGAAAATTCAAACGTGACCAGACTGCAGACTGTGTTACTACCCGCCTGTTACCCAAGTCAGTTTGATCTGCTCAACAAGTTATTTTCAGAGAGAATTTGCAGCAGCCGTGCTGACCACGGCATGTTCATGGTGATTTCTCTTTGCTTTTTTGCTTGCCATATGCCTACCGATATTCGAAAATGTCCTTTCGTCTACTGAAAGCAAGAGACAAAACAGTAAATGTATACAGTACAGGAAGGTTCCCAAATTTAGGGTTAGAAGAGACACTACGTTTGAAAAAAAAACTACACGTGTGGTAACGTTCATATAGTAAATGTGACGTGATGAACACACCCCCTCTTTCAGAGTCGGACGAAAAATTCCTAAAAGTTGCGCAACATTGAAGCTGTCTGAATCAGGAAAGCAAGTTCATCAGTTAAAAAGTCATCATGTAATGACGTTGACAATAAGTGAGATTGTCAACGTTGGCTGGTGTGTTTATGGGTATAGTCAATATCTCCCTATCCCAGTCTGCTATCCCCACATGCTTCAAGATGGCCACCATTGTTCTTGTACCCAAGAAGGCAAAGGTAACTGCATTTAATGGCTATCGCCCCGTACCTGCCACCCTAGACCAACTTCAATTTGCTTACCGCCCCAGTAGATCCACAGACGATGCAATCGCCATCACTCTGCACACTGCCCTATCCCATTTGGACAAGAGGAATACCTATGTCAGAATGCTGTTCATTGACTATAGCTCAGCATTCAACACCATAGTACCCTCCAAACTCATCATTAAGCTTGAGGCCCTGGGTCTGATCCTCAACACTGGGGCCCCACAAGGGTGCATGCTCATCCCCCTCCTGTACTCCCTGTTCACCCATGGCTGCATGGCCAGGCACGCCTCCAACTCAATCATCAAGTTTGCAGACAACACAACAGTAGTAGACTTGATTACCAACGATGACGAGACAGCCTACAGGGAGGAGGTGAGGGCTCTGTGAATGTGGTGCCTGGAAAACAACCTCTCACTCAACGTCAACAAAACAAAGGAGATGATTGTGGACTTCAGAAAACAGCAGAGGGTGCACCCCCCCTATCTACACCGACAGGACCGCAGTGGAGAAGGTGGAAAGCTTCAAGTTCCTTGGTGTACACATCACTGACAAACTTAAATGGACCACCCACACAAACAGTGTGGTGATGAAGGCACAACAGAGCCTCTTCAACCTCAGGAGGCTAAAGAAATTGTCTTGTCACCTAAAACGCTCACAAACTTTTACACATGCACAGCTGAAAGCATCCTGTCGAGCTGTATCACCAACTGGTACGGCAACTGCTACGCCCACAACCGTAAGGCTCTCCAGAGGGTAGTGAGGTCTGCCCATTGCATTACCGGGGGCAAACTACCTGGCCTCCAGAACACCTACAGCACCCGATCTCACAGTAAGGCCGAAAAGATCATCAAAGACATCAACCACCTGAGCCACTGCCTGTTCACCCCGCTATCATCCAGAAGGCGAGATCAGTACAGGTGCATCAAAGCTTGGACCGAGAGATTGAAAAATGTGATGAAAGCAATAAAAGCTGAAATAAATCATTCTCTCTACTATTATTCTGACATTTCACATTCTTAAAATAAAGTGGTGATCCTAACTGACCTACGACAGGCAATTCTTTTTAGGATTAAACGTCAGGAATTGTGAAAAACTGAGTTTAAATTAGTTTGGCTAAGGTGTATGTAAACTTCCGACTTCAACTGTATATTTTAGTATTTTGATCATTTGTGCAATTAATACAATCCCTCAAAAATGTGCGTGTCAGCAGTCAAGTTTTGAAAATAAAGCTTGATGTACAACTTTATCTCGCAACTGTATTCTATACAGAAACGGACACATTAAAAAAATCTAACGCATGGACAATGTTCTGTGCACATAAAACACAACACTGCTGACATAAATGAGAAGGCTTGGATGTTGCAACCAATGCTAGCCAGCATCTGTATGACACTGGATGGCGACAGGCCAGCAGAACTAACAATGGAATGTAGCTAGCATAGACATCTCCAGCACCACACATAGACAACATCTCCAGCACCACTCATGTAAAACACCTCCTCACTTAGATAGATGAACTGGCAACTAACCATCTCAATAACTCACAAGCAATTGCCATGCGATAAACAAACAAATAACAAAAATGACAGCAACAGATCATGACCAGACTGCACTGAGAAATGTCCCAAACCGAACAAAACACTTTCTGCTTTCAGCCCCCTACTCAAAATGTCCAGTGGGGGGCTCTACATCACAACGTGCAATCAAAACCTGAATGAGGCTACGGCCACACATGGACAATTGAAAACGGATGAAATCGTATATGCATTCTTGTTGAATTGGTAATTTCTGTCATTTCCAAATACAAAATATCAATGTGGCTCCGGCCTGAGAAGCAGAATAACCAGATGCATTGTGGCCTCAAGCAGAGTGATGTCCCCACATGTGTTATCTGATAACCACGGAGGTCCTCAGAGATTGGTCCCTCCTAATCCCAGATGATTTCAAATCCACATTGAGTTATTTGTTTGGATAATGTTTTAGCAGAATGTTGTGGAACATATGCTGTGTTGTAAGTAGCTTTGGGAACTGCTCACAACTTTGGATCCAAGAGACAGAACGTTGCAGTCCATGGGATATGCAAGACAAGGAGAGGAGGAGGAGGAGGAGGAGGAGGAGGAGGAGAGAAAAGCAAAGCGGCAGACAAACAAGAAATCCTCAAGGCCTTTCTAGTTTGTTGTATTGTGATTAGGCTGTGGTCCAGCCAACACACGTCTTACATGTGTGTGTGTGTGTGTGTGTGTGTGTGTGTGTGTGTGTGTGTGTGTGTGTGTGTGTGTGTGTGTGTGTGTGTGTGTGTGTGTGTACGCGCGAGTGCATGCATGGGTGCGTGCAGGTGCAGTTGTAGGAAAAAAGGAGTTCAAAAGTTGAAATGCATGCCAGCATTCCCTCATGGCCAGAGATATGTTAATGCTATGTTCACTTTCAGCCCACAACATCCAAACCATTGCATTGAGTAATACACACTCGGTTCAGGATTATGCAGTAACCAAAAGCCAGGGTTGGGGAGTAGTGAACTACATGTAGTTCAACTAGTAATTTAACTACATTTTGCATTAGCTTTGTGATAGTTTAGCAAAATTCTAATCTTGGTAGTGTTCTCAGAAGAGAATGACTTTTGTTTTGCCATGGGTGTAGCTACCTACTGAAGTTTTTTTGCAAAAAGAAAATATGGGTGATGTAGGCAAGAATTTCCTTTCTTTTTCAGCATAAGACCTGCCTAATTCTCACTTTAAACTGATTTGTGTTTAATATGCTAAATTATGCATTCTGTTAACATCTGACTCCAGAGTGTTCTGTTCTTCCAATTTGTAGTCCATGACATTTCAGATTTAGATATGATAATTTAGTAGTTTTGATGTAGTGAACTACTTTTTCAAAGTAACTTTAGTTAAGTCAACTATATTTTTCTTAAGGCTAGCTTTAGTGGAGCTTAACTTCCACCCGTGAGAAGTAACTTGACGTAGCTTCCCTAACTCTGCCTAAAGCAGATGCTTGATTTGTTTATAATGTGACCGAGTGGGTTCCGACATGCACCTTCTGATTGACACTGACTTGATCTGTGTCACTGACTCACTGTGTTTTGGACAGCGATGCGGTATCATGTGAATGGACAGCAGCATGATGAGAGGCCATCACACAGGACCCCCAGAGAACCGTGGCTGGGTGACGCCAGGGTGGCCAGGGAAGTACTGGGAGGAGGACTGACCATCGACACCCTACCAGACAACATGACACACTTAGTGGTGAGTGGCGCTGAGGAAGTTGTCCAACAACACACTAGTGTGGACAAGATGTGTACGTACAGTATGTCAATGCGAGATTCACTTGGTCCAGTTGTGGTGGTAGAATACTGCTCCCTGCTGGCCTTATATAAAACAAATCAATGTTGAAACGCATTAGACTGCAAAGGGTATATTGAAAAGAGTTGAACAATGTAGATCAAATCAAATTGCAGTCAATCAGTTCAACCTTGCTGCTGAAATGTACAGTCCAAGACATTCTTGGATATCCTAAGGTTTCTAAAAGTGTATCCGCTTAACTTATTTAGTATGCACCCTGCATTCTTCATATTTAGTATCCCTCTCTTTTGATACTACTATGTAATAAACTGGAGACTGGAACTCAATGTAGAATGTGTGTTTGTTTGTTTATGTGGGCTTGCATTCAAATGTTGCTTTCACTGTTAACCCTGTTGTTCATTATAACATTTCATCTCCACTCCCCCTCACACCATTATTCTATCTCTCCCATCTCATCCCGCAACTTCTCCTCTTGCACTCACCTCTACTGTTTCTATAACAGGAGGATGCTGGTAGGTATTACTCATGGCGTAGTTTTGGCCCCGATGACCCGCGCACAGATGAACTCTGGGTAGATCTAAACGACCTAGGACATGGCCAAGTCAGAATGCATGGCATTTTGTCGAATACACACAGACAGGCTGCGGTGAGTTATACACTTAGATACACACACATACACACACACACGCACACACACACACACACACACACACACACACACACACACACACACACACACACACACACACACACACACACACACACACACACACACACACACACACACACACACACACACACACACACACACACACACACATGCACATTTAATTTCCCTCCCTCTCTCTCTTCCTCCTATTCCAGAAGGTTGCCCTCTCATTTGACTTCCCCTTCTACGGACATTATTTGAGGCAGATTACCATAGCAACAGGAGGTACATTTCATTATTCTTTCGGCACATGGCAAGTTGTTTAAACTCAGATGGAGCCACTTATCACATTTCTTCCTTTCTACTTCCTGCTTGTTACTTACGTTAAGCATAGAATGAGTGAACTATTGTAACTACCAGTTGCCACTTGCCATGCATCTCCATAGAACCCTGACCTCTGACCTTTTTCAGGGTTTATTTTCATGGGAGCGGTCACACACCGCATGCTGACAGCAACACAGTACATCGCTCCCCTCATGGCCAACTTTGACCCCAGCTTCTCCAAGGAGTCTACTGTGCAGTACCTGGACAATGGTAAGCCATAGAGTAACATTCAGACAGCGCTTGTTATTTGACTTTTGAACCTTAGTTGATCTCGGTGTGACCTGTCCTGTACTGACCCCAGGTGAGGTGTTTGTGGTGCAGTGGGAGCGGGTGAGACTCCATGGGAGGGAGGCAGAGGGGGAATACACCTTCCAGGCTGCCCTGCACCTCACAGGGACCATCACCTTCAGCTACAGAGATGTGAGTGGGACTTACAACATGCACACTTATGAACCTTGTTCAACACGTCTTTGATTTTAATGTACTCCATCTAAACGCCAGGCACACTCTGTCAATTCTTCTCTACCTGTCTCTCTCGCTCTTTCAGATACCTTTGCCAGTGGAGGTGATAAGTTCTGCTGAGCACCAAGTGAAGGCAGGATTGTCAGATGCATTCATGGTGAACCTGCCTTCCCCTCAATCCTCAGGTTAGAAGCAAGGGTTCCCTAACCCACATCCAGGTTGGCAAGTCTTTGATGTCAAAGACTTTTGCTAAAATTATCTGAAATTATATCTCTCACATAGATGCCCAACGTCAGCTCTACGAGTACCATCGGGTGGACATCGATACAACTAAGATCACCAACAACTCTGCCTTTGAGTTCACTGCATTGCCTAGTAAGCAACTAATCTCTATCCCTCATACAGGCCTCTCAGACATTTCATCCTCAATAACCAGTCACAGGCACAGCTTAGTATGTTAATGCCAATGCCAATCATGTCGCTACAGAATCAAAACCCAGGTCTCTGTCTCTCCCTCCCTCTGTCCAGCCTGTCTGCAGCATGACAGTTGTGAACTCTGCCTCTCGTCCAACCTAACCTCTGGCTGTACCTGGTGCAACGTCCTCCAGCGGTGAGCAGGAGAGGAGTGTAGATCCCTATCTGAATAAAGAAGTCCTTGTTTCTTTGTGTTTGACATCTGTGTCCGTTTCAGGTGCTCAGACGGAATGGACAGACACAGGCAGGAGTGGCTGGACTACGCCTGTTCAGAAGAGGTATAATTGGACAATGTCAATGAACGTTCACATACTTTACATGTACTGTTCATCAAATGTAAATCACAGTCTAAGCTTCCTCTGTTAAAACCACAATTCTCATCCATTATATGGACAGGCAAAAGATGTCACCTGTGAGGATTATTCCAAGGGGGGACCAGACAGCTCTATTGACCCTTCAGTTCCCTCAGACTCTGAGGTCACCACACCCCTGGGGCCCCTACCAGAAGGCCCTGCCACGGAGAGTAAGTCAAGTGTGTAAATGAGTGTGCCTGGGAGGGTTTATATCGGAGTATCAGAGTTCAACTGTGCCTTTAGCAGTGTTAAACAGAGCAAGAACAATGATGCCATAGTACTGCTCTAGCTCTCAGTGTCTGTTTTTAGCCAGTGCCTACAGTAATCTGAGTGTTCTTAGAAATTGCACAGAAATGGAGTTCAGGAAAATAACAATGGAAGCAGTTTGAGTCCTAACTGTTCAATATTCAAGCTGATCCTAAATTTGATCTTCCTGCAGATAACACCAAACGTGTGATTCTATACAATGGTAAAGGTGGGTGGATCTTGATTCCCTTTGAATTGTGTGTATGGAGCTATGTTTCAGGATTTTGATTGTACATTGTCTCTCTTTCCTGATTAGACGTGAAGACAGGCCCTCCGAGACAACACGACGGGTCAGCTCACACAGGAGTTATAGTAGGTGTAGTAGCTGCATTGGTGCTACTGCTGGCTCTGACACTGCTGGCTCTTTACATCAACTCTCATCCTTCTGCTGCCTCACCACTCTACATCCTACAGGTTAGTAACACTATCAGGGCTCACATTCAACCAGCTCTGTCAGTCTGTGTCCTGCTAGATGTAGACTTCTACTCCCATTCTCTTTAACCTTTTCAAAACAATTACCTGTTTGATCTTATTTCAATAGCGACGCAACAGCTACTGGCCCTCCATGAAGTTCAGGAAGCAGCGATTCCACTCCAACTACGCAGAGGTGGAGGTCGAAGGTCACGAGAAGGAGGGAATCATGGAAGCTGGACAGTGCTGACCGGACTGAGGAGCAACTGGATGATGAGGAGAGAAAAATGAGTTTGTAGGAGAGGAAGGCGAGAGCTTAAAGCTACACACACATTCCCTACTCCATTACACAAATAATGTTTTCTGTTCATTAATTTTTCAATAATCACTTCAATATAGTCCCTGTCTTTGTTGGCAAAAATATTGTATATACTTTTTGGTGGACAAAGTCTTAAACTCTTCTCGTACACATCCGTGACTCAGGTTTTCGGGAAAGGGACAAATGAGAAGAGGCCACTTTTAGGCTTTGCTAGAATTTCTTTGTTGAGTTCCAAGTTTCTCAGCAGGTACGGATTGCTGTCTCACCATTTACCACACACCTCCATGGGATGTGTAACTGGAATAAACTGTGATACATTATGGCTACCAACATCCATGGAAAAAACACTATAAAGGATTCTGTATCCCTGCACTTCCATGACAAGAACGAAGACCAGTTGACGATGTTCTTCAATGATAATCTCTGTACAGTTAATGTTTGAATATTTTGTTCCTGTATTGCTTTTTTTTATATACCAGTCAAAAGTTCAGACACACCTACTCATTCAAGGATTTTTCTTTATTTTGACTATTTTCTACGTTGTAGAATACTAGCAAGACATCACAACTATGAAGTAACACATATGGAATCATGTAGTAACCATAAGTGTTAAAAAAATCGAAATATATTTTATATTCTTCAAAGTAGCCACCCTTTGCCTTGATGACAGCTTTGTACACTCTCAAGTAAAGGGTGGCTACTTTGAAGGATCTCAAATATAACATGTATTTTGTATAACACTTTTTTGGTTACTACATGATTCCATATGTGTTATTTCATAGTTTTGATGGCTTCACTATTATTCTACAATGTAGAAAATAGTAAAAATAAAGTAAACCCCTTGAATGAGTAGGTGTGTCCAAACTTTTGACTGGTACTGTGTATGCCAAGAATGTATTTCATAAATTGATCAGAGGCAATTCAATGCTCTTCATACATGACTTTGACCTTCCAAATTAACCCCGGATTGAGGATCATGTTTTGAAATACAGTAATTTGAAAGAATAAAGCTATTAGAATGAATAATGTTTAATTATAATGTCAACCAGAAAAGGAGAAAACTCAGTGGGCCTATAATTTGTGCATCCTGACCAGTGAAACCAATTCTGATTTGTGACAGCAGATGTCACCCAAACCAAACTCATTTGCAACTGTATTCCATGTAGGCCTTCACAGCAGCCTACATACATATTGTAGCAGATGGCATGATCATCATGTGGAATAAAAAGCGTTGGCGTGTATTCTAGATACTTTTCTGTATGTCATGTTCACGATGTTGTCGTGCGCCTGTTCCATTGTGATAGTGGTTTCCACTAGATAGCACAGCCACAAAGTAGAAATTGGCTTTATCAAACAAATTCATAGCAACACAAAATGAGTTTGTTGGTCTTAATTGAAGATTAGGGTTAGACATAAGGTTAACAGTATGGTTAAGTTTAGGGATACGGTTGGGTTTAGGTTTAAAATCAATTTGGAAGAATATACATTTTAGAAATAGGCGGAGTTTATGACTTTGTGGCTGTGGTAACTAGTGACGACCAGTGATGGTGGGGTGATAAATCTAGTTCCGCATTCCATAGAATCAACCAACTAAAAAGCATTGAGTATTGCTATTTGCGTTGGATTTCAGTATCAAATATAGTATACGCTGATCGATCTCCATAGATTGATATCTGATCACGGGATTTATCCTATTATTAACGTCGCCTCTGAAATCAAGCGTCTCCTTGTGGGACCGCCCCCTTTCCTTTCTCCTCGGGAGCGCGGCATTGGAAAGAGAGGCGCCGTGCTCGCGCTTTATGTCTCTGGTTCGTGTACTGACAGCCAGCTGTGCGGTTAGAACGACAACAATCTCCGGGATTTGATCAATCCAGCCGACAAACTCGACCCGTATTGTTTGGGAAGAACACTTTTACTTGACAGATATTTTTGTTTTTATCGTTAATTTATCCGACTACACAGCATTCCTCAAACATGAATCCGTCGTGTGGCAGATGTGGCACAATCGTGTACCCCACGGAAAAAGTGAATTGTCTGGACAAGGTAAGGGAAAAAATATTTATAACCAAACATTTTAATTCGCAGTCCCCTGCTTCTGTTTGTGTATTATACATTCCATTTTCAATACAATTTTCTTTAGCGTGTTTAATGATTTGTGATGCCGGGTCAGGTGGGCTAACTAACATTAGCTAGATAGCACGTTACCTGTCTGTGTGGATGTGATTGTGAAAGACTAATAACGTTAACTAGCGTGCTCTTTTGATTTGTTGATAAACGTTTAGCTAACTAGCTAATTAGGTTTACTAGTTAGTTATGTTATCTAGCTAACTAGACGTTTAAATTCTGATATATTTTTTTATATCATATTTGCCACGTTGGATTTTCACAGATTTCAATGCTTGAACGAAGTGTTTCCTGTTTTCACCACAAACAAGCCAGTTTCGCTCGCTGCGTTAACGTCTGGTTAGCTAGCTAACGTTATCAAATACAGAAATGTCGTTAACATTGCCATCAGCCAAATATCAGACCAGTCAGTGTCAGATTGTGATTGATGGCATACAACGATCAATTATGATTAACTAGTTTGCTGGTCACTAAAGATGAACTTTTACTCCATTGCATTGTGAAATCTATTTTACTAGGTTAGCCTAAATTGTTCATTTCAGTTCTAGCTAGCGAGATTAATGAGTATGTTCGTGATTTCAAAGTTAGTTGCTAACGTTAGTTTCAGTTCTCACCAAATCCAAAAATAAACATGTGACGCGTTACCATCGCGAATTTCATAGCCAGAACTTCCTGGTGTAATTTGTGTCAGTGTCAATTTGACTCAAGCTAAGCATCTTGGTTTTTCAGGTTGGAACAATCATTTGGGGTTGTTCAGTTGCAATAGAGTGCCTTATCAAAATCCACTGTTTACTAGCAGCTCACACAAGCTACTCCGGATAAGGAAGTGTAATCTATCAGGGTGTGGAAGATTTAAAACTCAAAGGGAACAGAGCCATGCTTCACACGTTAAGGGAAATTGTCAATACTTTAAAAAAAAGTCAACACAATGTCACAACATCCATCTGTGTGAGGGCTTTGTGTGCACGCACAGGCTAGCAAGTGTAATATAAAACAGTCACTACTATCGTGGTCTTGTCTGTTTAGTCTCTTGTCACTCAGTACTGCAGTAACACATGTTCTGCAGCATGTTGTCTTGTGTAGCTCATTGTTATTTATGCTGTCAACAGAAACGACACTACCTTTATGGCACATGTAGCCAAGTGGTTAGAGCGTTGGACTAGTAACCAAAAGGTTGCTGGATCGAATCCCCGAGCTGACAAGGTAAAAAATCTGACGTTCTGCTCTGAGCAAGGCAGTTAACCCACTGTTCCCCGGGCATGGTAGATGTGGTTGTCAATTATGGCAGCCCACGTGAACCTCTCTGATTCAGAGGGATTGGGTTAAATGCGGAAGACACATTTCAGTTGAATACCTAGTCAGTTGTACAACTGAATGCATCTCCCTTTCCTTTACACTCTTGTCAATCAAGCTGAACCACACAATCCCTGTACCCACTTCTTTTTGCACACAGGATAGGCCAAGGCTATAATAATCACATATTCTCATGCGGTCCCTCTTTGTGTAATTTGAAGGTCCGTTACTTTTGCTGCCAGAGCGCACTGAGCAGAGTGCACATTGCATTACTCTAGTGGAGAATGTGGGCGGGGTCACCCTTTGTGATGAGAGAAGGATGCATAGGCATTTTCTACACACTCTCAGCCAAGTGATGCCGGGGGGGGGGGGGGGTTACAAATTGTCTACTGGACATTGGGAAGGCCTTGTGGAGTCAACCATAAGTAGGTGTAATCTATTTGGGTCGATAGATGGAGCGTCTGGTGAGAGATGATAGCGCACATTACCAGACATCAGAGATGCCAATACTTGTGTGCACTGCACGCCCATGGGTTCGAACTCCTCATACTCCCTGTTGCGAAAGAACAAGGCCCTATTTATTGTTGTCCAACAGGATGGAGATGAAATTGACAACCCTGACCTTGGATTGAAATGTAGATCCTAAAATAAAACTATCCCGTACATATTCATGTGAACTGTTTCTGGGTGTTCTGGCTAGAAATCAGATGAATTGAACATTAAGCAGAACCGCCGCCGTGTTCTCTGGGAAATCGTGAGCACGCTGCCCCGAAGCAGCGCACATTCCGGCAGACAGACACTCCCATAAAAATGTGCTCTGTCAGAGGCCTGCTGTGCTGCCTGTCTCCCCCTCTGAGCCCAGGGAGCGTCTGTCTGTCTTAGCTGCTATTCCGCATCAGCGCTCTCCTCCTCAGACATGAAAACAACCTCCCTATTCCCCTTCTGGGCACTGGCTGCCCTTCTCGTTTGTTTAAACCAGACAAGGCCAGCCGTGACGGGCGGCAGTTTTTCCAGTCTGGTTCAGGTGAAGGCAGCCAGGGTAGTCAAGGCTGCAGCGTGCGGTTCCCTCGGCGACCGCTGAATACTAGCTTACCTGACAAACTGTCTTCTTGTGTAATGTATGGGGCTGTGCTGTGGAGAAGCTGGGTCATAGATGCTAGTTTGTCTGCTACTCTGCATTTCATTATAGTGGGACGGGGCTGGGATCTGCAGGGGGAGGGGGCACCTGAGGTTGAGGGGTAAAGACAGGAAATGTTATGTGAGACTTAAGAGATTAGGCATACTTATCTGTCTTGCTTTCAATATGTTGACGTTGCCTGTTTAGTAATGCAGTACTATGCTTCAGAGGTTTTTGACAAGTCCTCCTAGCTATCGAAACAGATGAGTGATCTTGAGGACCAGGGGCCTCACTGTAAGGGTTATGTTAACTACAGGAGATGGGAGTTTGCCAGATAGTAGGTTATTCATAACCATAGTGCTGACTGTACACACTATGCAAACCTGGTTTAACCAAGCCTGGAAACATGGCTGTGTGCATATTGGATTTGTTTGACTGTGTGCAAGACAGATGATAATGTGTGCGTCTGTGTTTCTGCGTTCTGAGAGTCTCTGTCATATTGATGGAATGATTTCCTGTGTGGGAGATTCTGTATACAGGTAATCGCATACTCAATATGTGCCTTCTACCCTGTGTATGGGACTCGTGCCTCTACTTTTTTTTCATTTGGATGGACGTTCTCTTTCTCTCCCTACGGGCAACCCGTTCTGCAAGGACTCTGCCTGCCTGCTTTATCAATATTTCATTGACATAAATACCACTATACGTCTGTTCTGTGGCTTCAAACGTGTGTACCTGGGTGTGAGCGGCCCAGGCAGTAGGGTGAAGGCTTTATCTGTTTCTGCCCAGCAGGGAAGAAGCTCACAGATAAGTTCCTCTCCTCTTTGAAAAGCAGAACCCCCCGCAGGTAGAGGGGGAGAGTAGGGAGAGAGAAACCCGTGATCTTCTTCAACTCTGGAAGAAGGGCTGGTTCAGGGAGGGGAAGCGTGCACATAAGGCCCTAAAGAAGAATAAAACAAAGTCTCTTGTCTCCTGTTCCGGCTCAAATATCGGCTCTTAACGTGCAAGGTAACATGTCGGAACGCGTAGATAAGCTAACTTGATAAAAGCTCTTTAAAAAGATCATTCAATGTCACAGCCTTGGATTTTTGGTTTAGGACTCAGTTTTACTGATTTTCTATATATAAGCCGTAGCTTACATTAGGGCTGGGCGGTATACCGTATTTTACTATATATCTTGGCCAGGTCGCAGTTGCAAATGAGAACTTGTTCTCAACTAGCCTACCTGTTTAAATAAAGGTGAAGTAAACATTTTTTTTAAATGATTATGAAAGTTAGATTGCAATCACCATATAAAGTCTAAAGAAGAAAAAGTCTGGAAGCAGGTGCGATGACTAGAAATTATACGGTTGACCGTTTTATGTGTGGATTAATTGTCGGAGTAGAGGACCTTGTGCATTTCAGGTAAAATAACAATTCAACGTTTATATCCCAGGACAAATTAGCTAGCAACAGCAAGCTAGCTAAATAGGACAAATTAACTAGCAACTGCAAGCTAGCTAAATAGGACAAATTAACTAGCAACAGCAAGCTAGCTAAATAGGACAAATTAACTAGCAACTGCAAGCTAGCTAAATAGGACAAATTAACTAGCAACTGCAAGCTAGCTAAATAGGACAAATTAACTAGCAACAGCAAGCTAGCTAAATAGGACAAATTAACTAGCAACAGCAAGCTAGCTAAATAGGACAAATTAACTAGCAACAGCAAGCTAGCTAAATAGGATAAATTAGCTAGCAGGTGCAAGCTAACTAGCTAAATTGCCATAAATGTTTAATGCTTTTCGACCTGTCCCCAAATTAATATCATTGTTTCAGAGTTTGTTTTGGTATTTCCACCTGCGTGTCGTGATCACGTTTGGTCTGTGGGGGACAAAATCAATTTGCGCGAGAGTCCGATTTGGGTATGGTGTTATTTTTGCAGGGTAGAGGTTAAAATAACAAGACTTGAGAAAATGGCGTGCATAAACAGGCGAAGCAAGGCTCACCTCATCAGTGACATTCTTTCAAGGTGCATTTTAGATGATCAAATTGTGTCAATTATTATTATTATTTTTCCTGTTTAAAATGATTTAATTAAATTGGAAAAACGCTTTCAGTGTAAACTGAAGCGACTAAACGCAAATATATAAAGTATGTAGAACGGGCGGCAGGTAGCCTAGTGGTTAGAGCATTGGACGTGTAACCGAAAGGTTGCAAGATCAAATCTCCGAGCTGACAAGGTAAAATTCTGTCATTCTGCCCCTGAACAAGGCAGTTAACCCACTGTTCTTAGGCCGTCATTGAAAATAAGAATTTGTTCTTAACTGACTTGCATAGTTAAATAAAGGTAAAATATATTTTTTTAGAAAAGATTATGGACCTATATATTTTAAAATAATTGAGTCTTTGAGAACTAACAATCAATGAAAGCTAGACAGTAAGAGAGAATTGACCATTCCAAAAATAATTGATTTAGCAGTGTAGATTTTATGTTTTAGCAGAAGAACACTGCATTAGCCATGGCAAAATTGCATAGCATTGCAGAAAATTGGTTTATAACAGCAACATTTTCTCATCTCTATGGTAGAATATGTAGAATTGCAGGAAAATGGCTTTAAAAAAGCAAACATTTCTCTCAGTTCCACAGGTAAGTAGGCCGTCATTGTAAATAAGAACTTGTTGTTAACCGGCTTGCCTAGTTAAATAAAGGTCAAATACAAAAATGTCTTAACATAAATGTGTAGAATTGCAGGAAATTGGCTTAGAATGCTAAAAGAAGTACAAAAACAATCTACTGCACCCCCTGCGACACCCACCACCGTAAGCTCCTTTTGATCCAGACACAACCCTGCATGGTACAATGTCTTAGTTAGGTCAAAGGTCAGAATGCATTCTGTTGACTGAACCAACAGATACCGCCACCATCATTTGAGAGGTCAAACTCAACTCCTCCCCTGTAGCTGAGTCATGTCCACTCCCCCGCTCATCATCTTGGCTGATGCAGTCACACCCCCACAGGCACATGCCTCATACACTGTTGCTCTGCAAAAAACATATGCAAAACCCATCTCTCCCCAAATAGCCCCCCCCCCCCCCTGGCTATCTCATCAGGATCAACAGTGCCAACTCTCTGCACGCTAGTCTGCCTACTGCCTGTCAGCACTGACTGGACCGTTCTACAGACACTGTTTATAACAGGCTTATTCAAATACACGGCGTCAATGACTAACACTGATGATCTGTCAGTTGATCTTATTCAAATAGGCCTTTCTGATACGGTCTGATCAGACAAGCAAGTCATGTAATTCAATGTTTTTCCACTGAAATGAGCTTAGGTCTATTTAAATGGTTGGGCAAAATTTAGATGGAATATATTTTAAAATCTGATTAATGTTGTCCGAGGGGTGAGCGGTTTTTCCAGCCAGTCGCCTCCATTTGTGACTCAGATCAGAGGCAGAGTCCATGGTGGAGTCAGTCACCTGAGGTAGTGACTCACGCGTTCCTTCCCTGGTCAGGTGACTTGGTAAGGTAGTTAGTTCTCTGCTCTGTATGTGAGTCTATGGAACTGGGACACCCATTGCTCTCAATACTATGGTGCTATTAATAGGAATACAGAGAGATTTGATTTTCCTGTTCTCTGTGTGTGAGATGGGGGATTAAGGAAAAGACTGTGGGAAAGGGACTGTTCAGACCAACTGTAAATTCACAGTTCAAGCTGGGTGTGGGCTTCCTGTCCAGAAACAAGTGAGTCAACATTCTACCAAAATGCTCTGAGTCTCTCAGCTCTCCACTATCGGGGATTTCAGAATGGTTTGGTGCCGGGCAGGCGGTGTCTCTGTCTAAGCACACTACAGCAGATCTCCCCACACACACCACAAGTGGTCTGTTGATGCGTGTTAAGTGCATATTTTAGCAAGTGCTGTGCTTCTCCCACTGGCCAACATAAGCGGTTGAGTGTGGTAAAAGCAAACACATCAGGTAGGTCAATAATTAACAGTGGGCTTTAATGAGTTAGTGTAGCATTTCCCAAACTCGGTGTACATTTTTGGTTGCCCCAGCAGTACACAGTAGAGACCGAGTATGATTTTTCAATGCCGATTATTGGAGGACCAAAAAAAAAAGAAGCAGATACCGTTTAATCGGCCGGTTTTTATTTATTTATTTATTTGTAATAATGACAATTACAACAATACTGAATGAACACTTATTTTAACTTAATATAATACATCAATAAAATCAATTTAGCCTCAAATAAATAATGAAACATGTTCAATTTGGTTTAAATAATGCAAAAACAAAGTGTTGGAGAAGAAAGTAAAAGTGCATGTGCCATGTTGCTCAGAACATGAGAACATATGAAAGTTGGTGGTTCCTTTTAACATGAGTCTTCAATATTCCCAGATAAGAAGTTTTAGGTTGTAGTTATTATAGGGCTATTTCTCTCTATACCATTTGTATTTCATATACCTTTGACTATTGGATGTTCTTATAGGCACTATAGTATTGCCAGTGTAACAGTATAGCTTCCGTCCCTCTCCTCGCCCTTACCTGGGCTTGAACCAGGAACACATCGACAACAGCCACACTTGAAGCAGCGTTACCCATCGCTCCACAAAAGCCGCGGCCCTTGCAGAGCAAGGGGAATAACTACTCCAAGTCTCAGAGCGAGTGACGTTTGAAACGCTATTAGTGGTCACCCTGCTAACTAGTTAGCCATTTCACATCGGTTACAGCAGCCATTAGGCTGATAGGCTTGAAGTCATAAACAGCGCTGTGCTTGCGAAGAGCTGCTGGCAAAATCCAAGCAAGTGTTGTTTGAATGAATGCTTACGAGCCTGCTGCTGCCTACCATCGCTCAGTCAGACTGCTCTATCAAATCATAGACTTAATTATAACATAACACACAGAAATATGAGCCTTTGGTCATTAATATGGTCGAATCCGGAAACTATCATTTCGAAAACAAAACGTTTATTATTTCAGTGAAATGCGGAACCGTTCTGTATTTTATCTAACAGGTGGCATCCATAAGTCTAAATATTCTTGTTACATTGCACAAACTTCAATGTATGTCATAATTACGTAAAATTATGGCAAATTAGTTCGCAATGAGCCAGGCAGCCCAAACTGTTACATATACCCTGACTCTGCGTGCAATGAATGCAAGAGAAGTGATACAATTTCACCTGGTTAATATTGCCTGCTAAACTGGATTTATTTTAGCTAAATATGCAGGTTTAAAAATATATACTTCTGTGTATTGATTTTAAGAAAGGCATTGGTGTTTATGGTTAGGTACATTCGTCCATCGATTGTGCTTTTTTTGCAAATGCACATTTGAATAAATCATCCCCCAGCGTTGCATCGATTATATGCAACGCAGGACACGCTAGATAAACTAGTAATATCATCAACCATGTGTAGTTGACTAGTGATTATGATTGATTGTTTTTTATAAGATAAGTTTAATGCTAGCTAGCAACTTACCATGTCTTACTGCATTCGCGTAACAGGCAGTCTCCTTGTGGAGTGCAATGAGAGGCAGGTGGTTATAGCGTTGGACTAGTTAACTCTTAAGGTTGCAAGATTGGAACCCCTGAGCTGACAAGGTGAAAATCTGTCGTTCTGCCCCTGAACAAGGCAGTTAACCCACCGTTCCTAGGCCGTCATTGAAAATAAGAATGTTGTTCTTAACTGACTTGCTTAGTTAAATAAAGGTAAAAAAAAACAGCTAAATTTCCGATTGTTATGAAAACTCGAAATGGACCCCGATTAATCGGTCGACCTCTACTACACAGCACTACACAGCTGATCAAAGCTTTATGATTAGTTGATTATTTGAATCAGCTGTGCACCCCTTGGGGTCCTGAGGACTAAGTTTGGGGAAACCCTGAGTTTGTGGCAGCCAGATGTGGGCTCACTGAGGCAACACACACACAGTGAATGAGTGTGTGTCTGATATCCTTGTGAGTGTAGTAGTGTCCCTATCGGGTGTGCACAGAGCCAATCAACGTGTCTGGAGTGCCTCCTATAGCCTGGGGTCTGTCCATACTGGCCGGGGTCCCGGCCACAGTCTGAGGGATCGTTAGGCTGACCGAGCACATTCACAACATTTAGTACTGGGCCCCCGCTGACAGACACGCATGCCCCGGAGCTGTGCTGATGCAGGGAGACAGTCCTGCTTGTTACTGGATCACATTTTCTCGGCCTTGGTTTCTGCAGTGTCCTGATTCTCTTACTTGACAGCCTGATCCAGCCTCTCAGCCTCAGCACCCACTCAGGCCCCAGCCGGGTTTGTCTGGAGTCTGAACACTGACAGTCTCATTCCCTTGTTCTAAATTAGTCGCTCCTCCTCTCCTTGTCTCTCGGTAGTGTATTGGTCCCAGAGATGGTCATGGGATCTGTGGGAGGTGTAGTCCTGACCTGGTGGGTTAGCAGGTTTCGGTGAAGGCCAGGTATTATTTTTGTTGTTGTTGACACGGCTGCAATCCAAGCCTGTTCTCTATGGAACTGGAATTCACCCAAGGTCAATATTGAGTTTACCCCGGTAAACACAGGATCAAAGTCCACTGCTGCCATTCAGCTCCTCTTTACCCCTCCGCTTGCGGCATTAGCACCCGCAGTCACACACTCCTCTATTGGCTCTCCTTTTGTTCTATTTGTTTATCCATCGCTTCTCAATAACACAGATTAGGATTACAGATTAGGGGAGATGCCCGGAGGGAATTTAGAGTGTATGGCAACAGAGAAGCTGGAGTTGAGACATGAGATTGGGATGAATATTTAGACAGGTGGATAGACGCCTCCTAAAATGGCCACCACATCTGGAAAAAGATGAGGCCTAGATTTAGTAGAAATGTAAACTACCCACACAGTGGTGGTGTTTGATCTGTCAGCGATTTGACATGCCAGAGCCACAGAGAGGGAGAGGCAAAGACGATGCATCTGCCAGTGGGTCCTCTCTCTCTGACTGGGCCTGTGTAGTGTGGTTGGGGTATAGGTTTGGCCCAGTGTTGCTGGCTGGCTCTGGATCAGAGCTCCATTGACCAGGGCCTGTGTCCCGAATGAGCCCACTCCTTTGTCTGCCTCAGCCCGGCTCTGCTGGTCAGCAGCTACACACACACACACACACACAGTCCTGGGTGGTCCGTCGGTAAAGGCCAGTGTGAGAACACACCAGACCAGACTTGAATTCTGAAAAGGTATCAGAGCAAATGGAGTCATGGATTTAAGGCAAAAGCTTTTGTCCCGTAGTGGATAAACTGCATCCAGGAATCCCTGCTATATGTTCTGGAAACACTCCTTGTTCTACAATCCTCCCCTAGTCACTGTAGTTGTCTTCTCTATTCCATAGTGTTGTAATGTGTATCCGCGGCTGTCATGGTGGCTATCCTTACCCTCTCCGGACAGTGAGGAGAGATGATTTATAGTGTGCTGTATCAGTATTATAATAATATTACTAATAATAATTAGTAGTAGTAATGTGCTTTTAACCCAGCCTGTATCACTGTAGACCACACAGGGACCTGATGATACCCCCAGTTTGTATCACTGTAGACCACACAGGGACCGGATGATACCCCCAGCCTGTATCACTGTAGACCACACAGGGACCGGATGATACCCCCAGTTTGTATCACTGTAGACCACACGGGGACCTGATTAGAGGTCGACCAATTATGATTTTTCAACGCCAATACCAGTTATTGGAGGACCAAAAAAAGGCGATACCGATTAATCGGACAATTTTTATTTTATATACGTACACACAGTGGGGCAAAAAAGTATTTAGTCAGCCACCAATTGTGCAAGTTCTCCCACTTAAAAAGATGAGTGAGGCCTGTAATTTTCATCATAGGTACACTTCAACTATGACAGACAAAATGATAAAAAAAATACAGAAAATCACATTGTAGGATTTTTAATGAATTTATTTGCAAATTATGGTGGAAAATAAGTATTTGGTCACCTAAAAACAAGCAAGATTTCTGGCTCTCACAAACCTGTAACTTCTTCTTTAAGAGGCTCCTCTGTCGTCCACTCGTTACCTGTATTAATGGCACCTGTTTGAACTTGTTATCAGTATAAAAGACACCTGTCCACAACCTCAAACAGTCACACTCCAAACTCCACTATGGTCAAGACCAAAGAGCTGTCAAAGGACACCAGAAACAAAATTGTAGACCTGCACCAGGCTGGGAAGACTGAATCTGCAATAGGTAAGCAGCTTGGTTTGAAGAAATCAACTGTGGGAGCAATTATTAGGAAATGGAAGATATACAAAGACCACTGATAATCTCCCTCGATCTGGGGCTCCACGCAAGATCTCACCCCGTGGGGTCAAAATGATCACAAGAAAAAAATCCCAGAACCACACGGGGGGACCTAGTGAATGACCTGCAGAGAGCTGGGACCAAAGTAACAAAGCCTACCATCAGTAACACACTACGCCGCCAGGGACTCAAATCCTGCAGTGCCAGACGTGTCCACCTGCTTAATCCAGTACATGTCCAGGCCCGTCTGAAGTTTGCTAGAGAGCATTTGGATGATCCAGAAGAAGATTGGGAGAATGTCATATGGTCAGATGAAACCAAAATATACCTTTTTGGTAAAAACTCAACTCGTTGTGTTTGGAGGACAAAGAATGCTGAGTTGCATCCAAAGAACACCATACCTACTGTGAAGCATGGGGGTGGAAACATCTTTCTTTGGGGCTTTTTTTCTGCAAAGGGGCCAGGACGACTGATCCGTGTAAAGGAAAGAATGAATGGGGCCATGTATCGTGAGATTTTGAGTGAAAACCTCCTTCCATCAGCAAGGGCATTGAAGATGAAACGTGGCTGGGTCCTTCAGCATGACAATGATCCCAAACACACCACCCGGGCAACGAAGGAGTGGCTTCGTAAGAAGCATTTCAAGGAGTGGCCTAGCCAGTCTCCAGATCTCAAGCCCATAGAAAATCTTTGGAGAGAGTTGAAAGTCCATGTTGCCCAGCAACAGCCCCAAAACATCACTGCTCTAGAGGAGATCTGCATGGAGTAATGGGCCAAAATACCAGCAACAGTGTGTGAAAACCTTGTGAAGACTTACAGACAACGTTTGACCTCTGTCATTGCCAACAAAGGGTATATAACAAAGTATTGATAAACTTTTGTTATTGACCAAATACTTATTTTCCACCATAATTTGCAAATAAATTCATAAAAAATCCTACAATGTGATTTTCTGGATTTTTTTTCTCTCATTTTGTCATAGTTGAAGTGTACCTATGATGAAAATTACAGGCCTCATCTTTTTAAGTGGGAGAACTTGCACAATTGGTGGCTGACTAAATACTTTTTTGCCCCACTGTGTGTGTGTATGTGTATGTATATATATATATATAACTACAACAATACTGAATTAACACTTTTATTTTAACTTAATAATATACATAAATGAAATCAATTTAGTCTCAAATAAATAATGAAACATGTTCAATTTGGTTTAAATAATGCAAAAACAAAGTGTTGGAGAAAGTAAAAGTGCAATATGTGCCATGTAAAAAAGCTAACGTTTAAGTTCCTTGCTCAGGACATGAGAACATATGAAAGTTGGTGGTTCCTTTTAACATGAGACTTGAATATTCCAAGGTAAGAGGTTTTAGGTTGTAGTTAATATAGTATTTATAGGACTATTTCTCTCTATACCATTTTTTAAAATTTCATATACCTTTGACTATTGCATGTTCTTATAGGCACTATAGTATTGCCAGCCTAATCTTGGGAGTTGATAGGCTTGGAGTCATAAACAGCGCTGTGCTTCAAACATTGCAATGAGCTGCTGGCAAATGCAGGAAAGTGCTGTATGAATGAATGCTTACGAGCCTGCTGCTGCCTACCACTGTTCAGTTAGACTGTTATATCAAATCATAGACTTCATTATACGAGCCTTAGTTTCCGGATTTGACCATATTAATGACCTATTATTTAAAAAAGAAAACGTTTATTCTTTCAGTGAAATCCGGACACGTTCCGTATTTTATCAAAGGGGTGGCAACCCTAACTCTAAATATTGCTGTTACATTGCACTACCTTCAATGTTATGTCATAGTTATGTAAAATTCTAGCAAATGAATTACTGTCTTTGTTAGGAAGAAATGGTCTTCACACAGTTCGCAACGAGCCAGGCGGCCCAAACTGCTGCATGCACCCTGACTTTATTTACACTGAACGCAAGAGAAGGACACCATTTTCCTAGTTAATATTGCCTGCTAACATGAATTACTTTGAACCAAATATGCAGGTTTAAAAAATATATACTTGAGTATTGATGTTTATGGTTAGGTACATTGGTGCAACGATTGTGCTTTTTTTGCGAATGCGCTGTTAAATCATCACCCGTTTGGCGAAGTTGAAGTTGGCTCTGTTTCGATGATAAATTAACAGGCATCGCAGGACAAGCTAGTTTACCTAGTAATATAATCTACCATGTGTAGGTAGGTAACTAGTGATTATGTTAAACTTTCTAGGGCAGGGGTTCCGCTAGCGTTTCCGCTGAAAAGGCAGCGCGCGAAATTCAAAAATATATTTTTTAAATGTAACTTTCACCCATTAACAAGTCCAATACAGCAAATGAAAGATAAACATCTGGTTAATCTACCCACCGTGTCCGATTTTAAAAATGCTTTACAGCTAAAGCACAACATATGATTATGTTAGGTCAGAGTCAAGTCACAAAAACACACACAGCCATTTTCCAGCCAAAGATAGGAGTCACAAAAAGCAGAAATATAGATACAATTCATCACTAACCTTTGATTATCTTCATCAGAGGACTTCATGTTACACAATACATGTATGTTTTGTTCGATAATGTACATATATTTACATCCAAAAATCTCAGTGTACATTGGCGTGTTACGTGCAGTAATGTTTTGATTCCAAAACATCCGGTGATTTGCAGAAATACTCATAATAAACATTGATAAAAGATGCTAAATTAAAAAAACTTTACGGAAAAAGCATAATCTGAGAACGGTGCTCAGAACCCAAAACATCCAGCGGAATATCTGCCATTTTGGTCTCAACAGACGCTAGAAAAAAACCCACTATAAATATTTGCTTACCTTTGATGATCTTTATCAGAAGGCACTCCCAGGAATCCCAGTTCGACAATAAATTACTGATTTGTTCCATAAAGTTCCATAAAGCCCATAATTTAGCCACTTGTTGTTAGCGTGTTCAACCTAGTAATCCATCTTCATGAGGCGCGAGCACTTCCTCCAGACACAAACTCAAAGTTCAGTTACAGTCCGTAGAAACAAGTCAAATTATGTATGCAATCAATCTTTAGGATGTTTTGAACATAAATCATCAATAAGGTTCCAACCGGAGAATTTCATTGTCTGAAGAAAAGCATTGGAACGAGAGCAAACTCTGTCGGGAGCGCGCGTCATATGACCGAGGCTCTCTGCCAGACCACCTACTCAGAGCTATTATGAGCCCCTCCTTTATAGTAGAATCCTCAAACCAGTTTCTAAAGACGGTGACATCTAGTGGAATCCCTAGGAAGTGCATCCTCATTCATATCTCACTGGGATTTCATTAGGCACTGTTTTGAAAATCGACTTCTCACTTCCTGTTTGGATTTCTTCTCAGGTTTTTGCCTGCCATATGAGTTGTGTTATACTCGTAGACATAATTCAAACCGTTTTAGAAACTTCAGTGTGTTTTCTATCCAGTACTAATAATAATATGCATATTTTAGCATCTGGGATGCAGGTAGTTCAGTCTGGGCATGCTATTCATCCAAAAGTGAAAATGCTGCCCCCTATCCCAAAAAGGTTCAAATTTATTGTTTTTTTATAAGATAAGTTTAATGCTAGCTAGCAACTTACCTTGGCTCCTTGCTGCACTCGCGTAACAGGTGGTCAGCCTGCCATGCACAATGCTGTCTCCTCGTGGATTGCAATGTAATCGGCTATAATTGGCATCCAAAAACGACAATTACCGATTTATTATGAAAACTTGAAACCGGCCCTAATTAATCGGCCATGCCAATTAGTTGGATCGACCTCTAGACCTGATGGATACCACCAGCCGTAATGCCTTTCTCCACCACAGGGACACTGCACAATTTACTATGTATGTTTGTCTATCTGCTTCAGTGGGCTGTCTTATTTATGTGCTTTGTGTGTGTAGGCAAGTAGTGGAACATGTTTAGTGAGAGGGATAAAAAGGAATGGCTGAATAGAGAATACCCCAGAGCCATGTTAATAAAGACTATCTTTCTCCCTCTCTCTCTCTCTCTCTCGCCTTCCCTTGATAGCAGGAACGGCCAGATCATTGCCTCACTCCCTGGCGTTACTCTCATCCACCCCTCCCTCTCATCGCTCTCTCATGTTCCTTCCTCTTTCCCTCAAGCCTCCCTCCCTCGGTCCCCCTCTGAACCCTCAGGCCACAGATCAGCCTGCTGTCGAGAGAGGGGGGTGTGAGACTAAGAAGGATAGGGCTGTTGTGAATATGGATAGAGGGAGAGAAGGAGACCAAGGCTTGCAGAGCTGAACGGACAGAAAGGAAGAGATGGGGTCAAATCAAACTGAACACAAGTCTTTTCCAGCCGTCAGTCATCCCATTAAGACAGCTCAATGTGCTCTGTTGGCAGTGTTGTGAATGGCTATGGGTGAGTAGGGTCAGGGCAGGGAAACTGGGTCAGTCACTAGATGTGTGTGTGACGCGTGTGTGTGTTTCTGATTAACGTTAGATCTCCACACAAAGCCAGGGAATATTAAGGCGGTGTGCCTTTGAGGCCTTGATTATGCTGCCAGCTAGGTTAACAACCTGTCAGGACATTTAGCTCTCATTAAAACACTGTGTGTATCCTCAGACGTTTGCGTCATTGTGCAACCTCTTCAGAGAGTGGCTGACCATTACGAGTGGCGTTAGTGGAGTACCAAGAAGGTGCGCTGGATGCCTGGGGCGGTTGGAATGCCTTTTCAAATGCACACAACTACCTCTCCATCCACCATGGTAGAAGGGCTTTCTGACAGGATGCTCAAGCCAGCAGGTTTCATCTCTAAAACACGACCAAAACTGTTCAGGGATCCTCAATGCTGCTTAGTTCTATGAGGGAGTTAACTTTTACAGAAGATGGGTGGGGTGTCATGGTGGACGTTGGCAGTTCTCTCTAAAAGTGGATGTGGCTCTGCTCTAAACGGTGTCTAGTCAGCCACTGGGCTTCACGCATGGGTTTTGCAAACACGCCACACGTCCTGTGACGTGGCTTATAAATAACCACTGTGTAGACATGCCCAGAGGAAGTTGTCTGGTGACCCTTAACCCCTCTGCGCCTGGACAAACAGACCGCTCTTCTCCATTCTCCCTCTTTCCTCCAGCTAAAAAGATCATTATGTTCTTATTCATCCAATTATGTCACTTCCTGGTGTGAATATGCTGCGTGGTTTAGGTCCTCCATGCTAGCATTGAGAACAGTGAAATGAATGTCTAATCTCTCCCTCTCTCTCTCTCTCTCTGACAGTACTGGCACAAAGGATGCTTCAGCTGTGAGATCTGCAAAATGACTCTAAACATGAAGAATTACAAAGGCTTTGAAAAGAGACCATACTGCAATGCGTAAGTAGTCCCCAAACCTGTGTGTGTGTGTGAGAGACGTAATAGAGGTTCGCAAAAAGCTCAGGTGTTCGTCCCTCACACCAAACAGAAGTGGCTGATTTAGCCTATTGCGGAAGACTGGTCCAGAGACTGACCCAAAGTGGTGTGTGTGATGTTCCAAACCCAGCTGTGTGTACTTCAGAGCGCTGCTCCTCAGTTCCTCCCTTCCTTATTTCCTCATCTCCTCTCCTCCATTTCTGTGTCTCTGGCTCACCGAAGAGAAGAGCTGGGTGTGGGAAAGGGCATGCTTACACCCCCTCCTTGTCAGGGGGCCAACAAGGAAAATTCCATAAGTTCCTCAGCAGTGACACACACACACCAGCCAACTCAGGCTTCACACACACACTCCCACTCAAGCCCACGCTCCTACGGCTGGTTAGGAATCCTTGGAATTCCCCTCTCTCCGCGCCAATCCTTTTTGATTGTGTGTTTGGGGAAAGAAGGCGTGGCCAGTTAGTGACCCCCTTCCCTCACGTACACACAGTTAGTGACATGCACTCAATTACACGTCTGGCTAGGAAAACACTCTTTAACTAATGATACACCCTTGCAACCTTCTCCTCCGCTTCTCAATATGTTTGTCCATCTGTCTCTCTGCCCAGAATCCAACCAGGAAAACACACACACACACACACACAAGTTCATTTTGAATACTGGAGAGTAGGGATTTTCCCATGAACTTCCTACTTCTCCAGTCACTCTCTTAGATCTCGATCTTTCAGAGAGATCATGCGGCTTTGCCTTTAGCAGGATCATCTCTATTCTCTCCTCAGACCTCCGTTCTCGCTCTCCCTCCTTTAGGAAGCAGGCCCCTCCAGACTGTTTATTGCTCTTCTTTCCGTTTGTGTAAATCCCTGTTCGTCAGAGTAAACCCCATCAGCGGAAGAGCCCCCCCCCCCCCCCCCCCCCCCCTGCTCTAACTCTACTATAACTGTGTTGTGGTTTTACTGTGATCATAGTGTAGTTTTCTCTCTGCAGTGGATAGAAGTTTGTTTTCACTGAACGCTGCCCACCCACAGCTGGGCTGAGAATCCCTGTGCCCTGATTAGTCGGCCAGCTCATAGGGGGATTGTAGGAGATTTAGGAGGACGGACAGATTGGAAATTCTTCTTGGCAATTTTGTTTCCGTGGAGTTTGAGAGCGCCTTGGGCAAGCTACTGTCATACCATTGTTGTTGTTCTCATGACCCCTGGATTCACAAACGCTGTAAACAAACTTTAATTTAATCAATAGTGTTTATAGCGGCAGTTTCACCTTGACCAGTCACACCATGTTCCATAGCAGGCTAATTCAAATCTGGACCTGGGAACTGCCAGAGACCTCACCATACGATATTATACGATATTATCACTGTACTTAGGTGCACTTACAATATGTATTGTGGTTCAATACCGATTTGATGTTCCAAAAACATTGCTGAGTTGTTTTGATCAGTCATAGAAAGAAGTGCTGAGAACCATGTTGGCTCACTGTTTAAAAAAATGGAGAACAAACTATTGAGTGAAAATGACTGGCGTTTTGGCGCAGGTACAGCCGAGTAGCACTACCTAACCCTACCTAGTTTTTATTTTATATATACAAATCGGTGCTTTGAGTCAATCTTCCCTTCTTACCGGTGACTGTGACACCAGGTGGGTGAAATGAATTGTCAGAACGGGTAGAACAGAAACCCAGCAGTACTCCGGACCTCCAGGCTCAGATTTGAAGAGCCCTGTTCTGTAGTAACACAGTTGGCAAGTTTTACTTTCAATTTGTGTCTAACTGTATAGTGAATGAATAACAGAAGTCAACACAAGCCATTCTTTCTGAGAGAATTACATAATCCCAGTGTTCTAGCAGCGCTGGTACTTTTCACAGTTTGCCCAAGTGCTCAGTGAAATGTCTCAGCCAGACATGTTTTAACATTTTAGCCTCTGTGTCGTGGCTTCTGTCAGTCTTCCTGTGTGGACGCCAGTCAGACGGCGCGGTCTCTCTGTGTTCTGCCATCTACACCAGCTCAGTCCCGTAGATAAAGCCAGAGGCTTACTACACACCTACTCTATACTCTATAGTACTCTGCCCCAGCCTACCTCGGAGTCGCTTCCATTGATGTTTTCCCCGACTACGATCCAGGGCCACATCGGGTATTCTCATCCCATCGAGGGTTAGGCTAATTAATTTAGCATTGAGAGTAAACTGATCCTAGGTCAGCTACTTTGCCCTTGAGTGCCCCTATGGACAGCAGTGGGTGTGGCCTACCAGAAAGTTATTTTCCACCTGCTCCTAGTTCCACTATGCCAGTAACCCTTGCTCTCTCCAGTAGTTAGTTAGTTCCTGTTCTATCATGTTCTACTGGAGAGAGCAAGGGTTACCGGCATAGTGGAACTAGGAGCAGGTGGAAAAGAAGCAGTCTAATAATGTGTGTTTGTGGCTGTCATTGATAGCAGAGGGAGGCAGTGTGTGACTCCTAACCTTGTTCCACTGCAGCCTGACAGATAGATGAGTGCTATTGGTTACTGCCGCCAGACGCAAGACTCATACATGTACAGGCATTACATAGCCTTCACACACACATTCCTGTATAACTGGTCCCCACAAGTATAGTTGAAGTCGTGTACACACACACACACACATACACACACCAAAACAAACTCAAACGCACAATGAGTATCAAGTATCTGTGTGCCAGCTGCACACTCGTCTCTCTGTTCCATGCTGCAGCAGCCTAAAGCACAAAAGAGGCTCTGTAGAGCACACACTGGCCACAAACCAACCAGACACACCCGTATCCCCAAATAAAACCCACAAATAATCTATTATGACTTTTAGAATGAAGTGAGTGGAGTGCACCTCAGTTTCCCCAAGCCGACCCAGTCACAGTCCTAGAGCTCTATAGAACAGTAGATTACAACAGGATGCTGGAACCAAACGTTACACATGACATGGCAAACTGAGGCTTCAGCTCTAACCCTGACCTAAGCTGCCCGCTAGCACAGCCAACCACTACATTTGAATGGAATTTGATAGCAGTACTCTCTCTGCCTTTTCAGGAACGTGTGTCTGAGCATACACGGACCTGTGTGTGCTTGCACGCTCCACTGCAAGGAAGGTTGCAGGTAGCCAGCCGTTAGAGGCAAGGCCGCAACCGGAGGGTTTCCAGTTCGAATCCCGGGTCCAACAGGACAAATTGTCCAAGAACGGAGCTGGCAACCAGAAAGTTGCTGGTATCAAATCCTAGATGCTTTTGCCTGCCGTTGTGCCCTTGAGCAAGGCCCTTAACCCCCCACAACAACAGCTCCCTGGTTGCTCAGTGTGGCAGCCCCCCCACACTTCTCCAACAACCCTGTATGTGTGTCTTTTGGAGGGGTTGGGTTAAAAGTGGAGTCACATTTTGGTTGGACCTTGTGTACAATTGACCAGTTTAAGTGATCTTAATCTTAATATCACACAACCTGTAAAGTGCTCTGTTCAGCACTTTCACTATACTCTGGGCTCACACTCCCTCTCTGCTGTTTGAGCTGAGCTGTGTGTGGGTTTAAAAGTGCTTGTTAGTTCTTTTCTCATTCCTGTTATTAGATAATTGCACAACATTCTTCAGAAGGCCTCATTGTTTGAGGCTTTGAGCTCGTCCGTCTTTCTACATCAGTTTAAGTATAAATTCAATTACCAAGTTGTCAAGGAAACACTAAACATATTGCCTAACTGGGATACCCGATGCAGGGGGTGGGGGATTGAGGTCGTCCCACCCCCTGGGGCATGCTGGGTAGTGGAGTCCATATGAGCAGCTAGCTTCAGTTGAGGGAAACATGCTTCGTTTGCAAATTATGTCTGAGTGTTGGAGTGTGCCCCCGGCTATCATAAATAAAAAAATAAAATTGTGCCGTCCTGCTTGCTTAATATAAGGAATTTGAAATGATTTATACTTTGATACTTAAGTATATTTAAAACCAAATACTTTTAGATGTTTACTCAAGTAGTATTTTACTAGATGACTTTTACTTGAGTCATTTTATATTAAGGTATCTTTACTTTTACTCAAGTATGACAATTGGAAACTTTTCCCACCACTGGTTTTTCCACACCTGCTATGACTCTCAACCAGGCATTTAGTAACCTTGAAAGAAACATCCCCCCCCCCACAACGCACCCCCCCCCCCCCTCCTGCCAGTCACCTCAGGCCCCTGTTGACGGTGACAGGAGACCAATAGAAACTGACTGTGTTCTCTTAGAGATGGCATCTGTCTACATGGGTTCCTAATTCACCCTGGAGACAATCTCTAACAATGACTGAGGTTTATTTGAGCTGCCTTGCTTTTCTTAAAATTCTAGACTCTTCGAGTCATCTGGACCTCGAAACCAGTTCTGTTGCCTTTAAAAAAAAAAAAATCTTCCCTTCTTGACTGATTTTAGACCTGGGACACCAAATGGGTGCAATGAATTATCAGGTATAACAGAACCAGCAGTAGTCCACACCTGGTAGGTCAGATTTAAATACACCTTTTCTAGACCAGTGGTTCTCAAACTGGGGCCCCCGAAAAGGTTTTGGGGGGTCGTCAGTGTGAATCTGAATGGGGAAAAAACACATTTTTTCCCCTTCATTTTTACGTTTGTATTTAATATTGATACCTTTGCCCATTCGACCTGGTTACTAACATATGTTTACAGTATTGCATCAAATGATTGTCTCAAAAACATAATCTGTGCTTCAGAATACCAATGACCAGTCATCAACATTGGTGCGCAAAGGCGGGAAAGCGCATATCCAGATTAGTGACTAGAAAGCACTTGCCTGGCAAAAACAGTACATTTATAGTATCCACATAAAGCACACTTCAGCAATCTGCTATAGACACGTCTTTGCAACAGCAATGGGCTACCTGGTGATTTCATTGATCCTTTTCATATTTCAGATGGGCCTAGTTTGAGTGTGTTGTTATCATATACCTCAGTGGTGGTACTGGTTGTATGTCTGGAGATGGCTGTAACATCACACTACCGTCAATACTTATGGGATGAAGATGTAACATTCTGGCGAATGGATTCCGATATTTGTGAGGACGAGAAAAGCTACAGACCGATCACGCGTCCGATCCTGTAACCCGCGCTGCGTTACAGGTAGGCCGTATGATGCTGCTTGGCCGGGACTCCAGGGAAGTAACGTTATCCCTCGTTCCTATTGGCTGCTAACATGAATGACATTCAGTTTAAAATGCAGGTGTAAAACTCATTTCGGTGTCTTAAAGTCGACCAAATAACTGAACACGACAAAGTCCACACCTGTTGTATTCGGCGCATGTGACAAATAACATTTCATTTGATTTACCTTATGTTTTAGGGCTGTAATAACAGGTTACGTTTGCGCAATGCATGGTGATTTGAGCATGTGCGTGAGAGCAGGTCGCGAGCTTTGAACCACTCTTTTTGGAGGTCGCCGGTCAAAAGGGGTGAGAACCACAGTTCTAGATGGTGTGCCTGTGTGAATACCCTGTGCTAATGTTTTCCTCCTCCCTCTCCTGTGTGTTTTTACAGACACTACCCCAAGACAAACTTTACCTGTGTGGCCGACACTCCCGAGAACCTCCGCCTCAAACAGCAGAGCAAGATGCAGAGCCAGGTAACTAGCTACACACCAGAACACACACACACACACACACACCCTTCCTATTCCATTTTACAGGCCTCGTAAGACCGTCAGTGTGGAAGTAATTCATATGATAGGGCTGGGCGGTATACCGTATTTTACTATATACCGGTATTGATGCATGGACCGGTTTGGGTTTTTACTTTACCTTCTAAACCGGTATTTGAATGTTTGGTTTGTTAAATGTGATACGCCGTGTATAATGTCCATTTTTAGAGTTTATTTCGCTACTTGAGTCATCCCTCTCCGCTCTTTCTCTCCGTGCCACTATCCACACAGACCTAGCCACCTTGTCACTCAAGGAACGCATTTGATGTTCCTCAACCACGAGACACTTGCGTTCGGTCTGCATGGTCAATGCTGCACATGCAACAATGTTGACGACAACAATGCTCTTTTCACTTTGCTTCTTAATAGAACTCCACTAGCGTTCTAGAATGACACTTAGTTTGTGTTTCTTACGTCGGCAAACAGCTAGTTTGTCTTTTTCTTAGCATGTTGCCCGAAATCTTGTGAGACGCTAATTGTTAGTCGCTAATGCTAATAGCTAGCTAATAAATGTACTGAGTAAGAGCAAACGTAGCTAGCTAAATCAGCATGTTTGTGCCACCGTATCTTCTAAATCAAAGAGGAATATCCATAGCAAGAATATGATAGCTACATGAAGTAGCTAAGAGAACATGCAATGTAGCCAAAGCTTATAGGGTCCCCTAGGAAACGCGTATCAAAACTGTAGGACCTACCCTGTCACAATAACTCCTCCCTGGCATTTTAAATCATTGTCATCTCAAACACTGTATTCAAAGTGCCCGCTATCATATTCTAACTATAGAATTACAATAGTCATTCTATTTCCATGATTCCAACAGTTTTGCTCTAATTCGCAAGTCAATTCGCAATTGCAAAATCTGTTTAAAAATAAGTCCTAGATTATTTGCCCATATCGTGCAGCCCTATGTGGCAGTGTGGAAATGATCTCCATTGAGCAGTGATGTAAAAATACTTTCAAGTACTACATTCTTTTTTTTTAGTATCTGTACTTTACTCTTTGTATTTTTGACAACTTTTACTTTTACTTCACTACATTCCTAACGAAAATACTGTACTTTCTACTCCATACATTTTCCCTGACATCCAAAAGTACTCGTTACATTTTGAATGCTGAGCAGGACAAGAAAATGGTCCAATTCACGCACTTGTCAAGAGAACATCCCTGGTCATCTACTGCCTTGGATCTGGCAGACTCACTAAACACACATGCTTTGTTTGTAAATTATGTCTGAGTTTTGGAGTGTGCCCCTGGCTATCTGTAAAAAAGAAAATGGTGCCATCTGGTTTGCTTAATATAAGGAATTTGAAAGGATTTATAATTTTACTTTTGATACTTAAGTATATTTCAAACCAAATACTTTTAGACTTTTCTCAAGTAGTATTTTACTGGGTGACTTTTACTTGAGGCATTTTCTGTTAATGCATCTGTACTCAAGTATGACAATTGGCTACTTTTTCCACCACTGCAATTGAGGGCAGGAAATGCAGAAATGATAAAAGTGCTGACATTTGTTTTGCTTGAATTGAACAGTATAAAACAATCAGAATGGAGAAATGCATTCTAAGTGATTTCAATGAGTATGTGTTGCCACCTTAGGCTCACTCACTACTCATAAAGCAAAACTTATTATTCAAAAACTAAAAATACAGTCATGCCATCAATTTTTAAATTTTTTATTTGTATTTTTATAAATACGGCGATATAATATTTTGTTCCTATCGCCCAGCCCTAATCTATGATGATGCTCTGGCTCTAATGATCTATGATTCTCTAATGATCTATGATTCTCTAATGATCTATGATGCTGCTCTGGCTCTAATAATCTATGATGTTCTAATGATCTATGATGATGCTCTGGCTCAAATGATCTATGATTCTCTATTGATCTATGATGATGCTCTGGCTCTAATGATCTATGATGATGCTCTTGTTCTAATGATCTATGATGTTCTAATGATCTATGATGATGCTCTGGCTCAAATGATCTATGATTCTCTAAAGATCTATGATGTTCTAATGATCTATGATGATGCTCTGGCTCAAATGATCTATGATGTTCTAATGATCTATGATGTTCTAATGATCTATGATGCTTCTCTGGCTCTAATGATCTATGATGCTGCTCTGGCTCTAATGATCTATGATTCTCTAATGATCGATGATGCTGCTCTGGCTCTAATGATCGATGATGTTCTAATGATCTATGATGATGCTCTGGCTCTAATGATCTATGATTCTCTAATGATCTATGATGTTCTAATGATCTATGATGCTCTGGCTCTAATGATCTATGATTCTCTAATGATCTATGATTCTCTAATGATCTATGATGTTCTAATGATCTATGATGATGCTCTGGCTCTAATGATCTATGATTCTCTAATGATCTATGATGTTCTAATGATCTATGATGATGCTCTGGCTCTAATGATCTATGATGTTCTAATGATCTATGATGATCATTGCTGTTTGTGGAGACACTCCTTTAAACTGCTAGGATGTGTTGTCTCGCTCTCCTCCCACATGTTAGCATGCAGTCATCCT
The DNA here is from genome assembly GCF_045791955.1 of Oncorhynchus clarkii lewisi. Taxonomy (NCBI): domain Eukaryota; kingdom Metazoa; phylum Chordata; class Actinopteri; order Salmoniformes; family Salmonidae; genus Oncorhynchus; species Oncorhynchus clarkii. The sequence continues at coordinate 69,740,018 of NC_092158.1, read as the reverse complement.
CTATCTTCCTGCTCGGTTCTCTGCCTGTGTCATTGCTGATTCTCCTCCAGTCATGGTTCTCCTTTTCCTTCCCTCCCCCGCTTTCTCCTCTCACTCTTCTCTTTTCCCCTCTTTCGTTCATTCATATTTTACCTCCCCCAGAAGAGACAAAGTTCCCCCCCTTTTTATGACGAAGAGCCTGTCTCTATTGGCATTCCTCTCATTTCTCTCCTCTTCAGATTTCACTTTCTCTTCCTCCTTCGACCTCCCTCCTCCTGTATCAGTGTCTTTCCGTCTTTTCCTCTCGTAAAGTATTGTAATGAGGTGTGACAGACCTCCCTACCCTGCTACCATAGCAATAGGGTTCCCGTGGCAACACTGCGGGCAGTGGTGAGGGGATAGAAGCGGCCCCAGTTCACCGCACACTAACACCCTCCACCTCCATTCGCCACTCTAACACTCAAATCATGAGCTGGCATGGGCACACACACACAGACGTACAGTAGCTAGTTACAGACACACACACACACACACTTTTGTATGTTCACAGTTTCCGAGACACGCGGACAGTTTGAGTCAGAGCCTATTTCCTGTCTACTCCTCTAATACTCTATGACAGGGCCTCTGCTACGGCCACACAGTGTGTTCAGGAAACGTCTATGGGAGGCTCACAAAGGACCCTTAGTCAGCCACCGGTACATGGAGTATTCCCCACACACTTACTCAACTCACACACAGCTACATTTACAAATCCTTTAGTTTATATTAATAATGTTCCCAAGTGTGATTCTGATACGTATTTAGGAGGACAGGTTATTAGTAGTTTGTTGAACAGACTAACACCCCATGTAGAAAAACACCATCTGTTCCGGTCTCTCTCTTCTCTTTGATTCCCCCCCCCCCCATATATCACACACACACTCTTCGCCAGCTCTCTTTGCCACAAGAGTCATGTGGACTGGAAGCGATAGTCCGACTCAGTCCCGATGCCCCCTCACTAGTGTGTCTCTCTCGTTCCATCTCTTTCTCTGTATAAAGTGAGAGGATGACTAGAAGACTAGATTTGGAGAAATGGCCACTGCAGTCAGTCACAGTCCAGACCCATGCTGATTAACAGCACCACCACCAATCCGGATTACATGCAGAGGGGATGAGCGTGTGTTTGTGTCTCTGTGTTTGTTTCTCTCTGTGAGTGTGCGTGTGTCGGGTTTAGCTGTGGATTAGCAGCCATACTTGACTGACTGTCCCAGTGTATGTAGTCTGCTAACCAGCTCCCAGGGGGCTCCAAGAGGACTGGGTGGATCCTAGAAGTCCAGTAAACAAAGGCTGAGACAACATGGCCACACAGAGATAAGAGACCAGCCACACACACACACGGAGGCTAATGAGACAACTGACAGATGCTGGAGCTAGTATCTACAGCACCAACCTACAGAGGAGATCAACCAGCTCCACATCTCTGCTACGTGTAAACACACACCGCCTACATCATATGACAAAGTGCAGTAGCTCTAAAACGGACACACACACACACCACCAACTCTTAGTGCACAGAGAGCAAGTCTCCAATCTCATCTTATTATAGCAATAACAGGTTACCCAGTTTCTGGTATTTTTTTTTTCAAAATAGACTTATTCTGGTACTTCCTGTGATAGAAGGCTGATTTCTATCGGCCAGGCTCTGAGGCCTGGTGGCTGCATGGAGATCTGGACATGGTTTGGCAAGAGGTGGGGGGGGGGATTTGGGGGTATTGAGAAGACTGTGGGTGAAAGGTTATGAGAGACAGTTGGCCTTAATAAAACTGTCTGGAAAATGCATTGGTTTGTCCAACTGCTAGAACAGGAGAGTTGGGGTGTAGAGTTGAAGTCGGAAGTTGACGTACACTTAGGTTGGAGTCATTAAAACTCGTTTTTCAACCACTCCACAAATTTCCTGTTAACTAACTATAGTTTTGGCAAGTCGGTTAGGACATCTACTTTGCATGACACAAGTCATTTTTCCAATAATTGTTTACAGTCAGATTATTTCACTTATAATTCACTGTATCACAATTCCAGTGGGTCAGAAGTTTACATACACTAAGTTGACTGTGCCTTTTTAAACAACTTGGAAAATTCCAGAAAATAATGTCACGGCTTTAGAAGCTTCTGATGGGCTAATTGACATCATTTGAGTCAATTGGAGCTGTACCTGTGGATGTATTTCAAGGCCTACCTTCAAACTCAGTGCCTCTTTGCTTCTTGGGAAAATCAAAAGAAGTCAGCCAAGCCCTCAGAAAAAAAATGGTATACCTCCAAGTCTGGTTCATCCTTGGGAGCAATTTCCAAACGCCTGAAGGTACCACGTTCATCTGTACAAACAATAGTACGCAAGTATAAACACCATGGGACCACGCAGCCGTCATACCACTCAGGAAGGAGACACGTTCTGTCTCCTAGAGATGAACGTGCTTTGGTGCGAAAAGTGCAACTCAATCCCATAACAACAGCAAAGGACCTTGTGAAGATGCTGGAGGAAACGGGTACAAAAGTATCTATATGGACAGTAAAACGAGTCCTACATCGACATAACCTGAAAGGCCGCTCAGCAAGGAGGTAGCAATTGTTCCAAAACAGTCATCAAAAAGCCAGACTACGGTTTGCAACTGTACATGGGGACAAAGATCGTACATTTTGGAGAAATGTCCTCTGGTCTGATGAAATAAAAATAGAACTGTTTGGCCATAATGTCCATCGTCATGTCTGGAGGAAAAGGGGGAGGCTTGCAAGCCGAAGAACACCATCCCAACCGGGAAGCACGGGGGTGGCAGCAGCATGTTGTGGGGGTGCTTTGCTGCAGGAGGGACTGGTACACTTGGACAATTACCCCAAGCATACTTCCAAAGTTGTGGCAAAATGGCTTAAGGACAACAATGTAAAGGTATTGGAGTGGCCATCACAAAGCCCTGACCTCAATCCAATAGAACATTTGTGGGCAGAACTGAAAAAGCGTGTGCGAGCAAGGTGGCCCACAAACCTGACTCAGTAACACCAGCTCTGTCAGGAGGAATGGGCTGAAATTTACCCACTTACTGTGGGAAGCTTGTGGAAGGCTACTCGAAACGTTTGACCCAAGTTAAACAATTTAAAGACAATGCTACCGAATACTAATTGAGTGTATATAAACTTCTGCCCCACTGGAAATGCGATGAAAGAAATAAAAGCTGAACTAAATCATTCTCTCTACTATTATTCTGAAAGTTCAAATTCTTAAAATAAAGTGGTGATCCTGATTTTTTTTTTTTACTAGGATTAAATGTCAGGCATTGTGAAAAACTAAGTTTAAGTGTGTTTCGCTAAGGTGTATGTTAACTTCCGACTTCAACTGTATTTAGTAGACAACAGTAGAGGGATTGGCAGAAGATCTGAAAGGCAGTCAGCAGTGCTCAATTTGGTTGCCCGACTGTTATGATCACATACAGTGCATTCGGAAAGTATTCAGACCCCTTGACTTATTCCACATTTTGTTACATTGGTACCTTATTCTAAAATGTGTTCAATAGTTTTTTTCCCCCTCACCATTCTACACACACTATCCCATGATGACAAAGCAAAAAAATGTTTTAAAGAAATGTTTGCAAATGTATATATTTATATCAAAATGTGCATATTTACATAAGTATTCCAACCCTTTGCTCAGTACTTTGTTGAAGCACCTTTGGCAGCGATTTAGTCTCTAGTCTCTAGTCGTCTACAAGCTTGGCACACCTGCATTTGGGAAGTTTATCACATTCTTCTCTGCAGATACTCTCAATCTTCTGTCAGGTTGGTTGGGGAGCATTGCTGCACAGCTATTTTCAGGTCTCTCCAGAGATGTTGGATTGGGTTCTAGTCCGGGCTCTGCCTGGGCCACTCAAGGACATTCAGACTTGTCCCGAAGCCACTCCTGCGTTGTCTTGGCTGTGTGCTTAGGGTCATTGCCCTGTTGAAAGGTGAACCTTCGCCCCCAGTCTGAGGTCCTGAGCGCTCTGGAGCAGGTTTTCATCAAGGATCTCTGTACTTTGCTCTGTTTATCTTTCCCTCGATTCTGACTAGTCTCCCAGTCCCGGCTTCTGAAAAACATCCCCAAAGTATGATCCTGCCACCACCATGCTTCACTGTCGGGATGGTGTAGGGATGGCAGGTTTCCTCTACCATAAAGGCCTGATTTGGAGTGCTGCAGAGATGGTCGTCCTTTTGGAAGGTTCTCCCATCTCCACAGAGGAACTCTAGAGCTCTGTCAGTGACCATTGGGTCTTTGTCACCTCCCTGACCAAGACCCTTCTTCAATTGCTCAGTTTGGTCGGGCAGCCAGCTCGAGGAAGAGTCTTGGTGATTCCAAACTTCTTCCATTTAAGAATGATGGAGGCCACTGTTCTTGGGGACATCTTTTGGTACCCTTCCTCAGATCTGTGCCTCGACACAATCCTGTCTCGGAGCTCTACGGACAATTCCTTCAACCTCATGGCTTGGTTTTTGCTCTGACATGCACTGAACTGTGGGACCTTATATAGACAGGTGTGTGTGCCTTTCCAAATCAATTGACTTTACCACAGGTGGACTCAATGAAGTTGTAGAAACATCTCAAGGATGATCAATGGAAACAGGATGCACCTGAGCTCAATTTTGAGTCGCAAAGGGTCTGAATACTTATTTACATAAGTTATTTCTGTTTTTAATTTTTAATAAATGTGCAAAGATTTCTACAAACCTGTTTGCTTTGTCATTGTGTGTAGATTGAGGAATGTTTTATTTCATCAATTTTAGAAGGCTGTAACGTAACAAAATGTGGAAAAAATCTGAATACTTTCCAAATGCATTGCATGCCCAGAAATTCAAATTGACACGCAAAACATATGTACACTTTCTGTCTTCCACTTACACACGAGAGGAACCAGAAATATCAAATGTTGAAAAGAGAGAGTGTGTGTAGCCTATATTTAGTAATTTAACACGAATGGGACCCACACGTCACACACACGTTGTGAATCATGGCCCAGTCATCTCCTGCCTATCCTCACAAGGTTTGTGTGTGTGTGTGTGGGGGGGGGGGGGGGACAGGTCAGCACACTCACTGTAGAGCTGTGTCAGTCAAACAGCAGTCAGGTGACCTGTGTGTTCAAGGAGCATTTAGGGCTGCAGACCCCGACCAACATGTCAGGATGGGTTCCACTCTGGCCCAGAGTGCACCTCTACATACTTTTCTGTCTTCTCAACACTTTCCTGTCTACCGATAAACCCATCAAATACACAGGGAGTGGGACTGCCCCAATCCTTAGAACAACGCTGGCTGGCTGTAAGAGATGAGTGTAGTCGTAGAAATATAATATATAGATTGTATTTCTGTAAGTGTGAGACTGGTCAGAGTGCTGCCTGGTAATGGATTACTGCAGCAGGCTTTTCCAGGGGTAGGCAGACAGGCGGATATTAGTTGTTGGTGCAGTCTAGCACCAGAGACAAGTGATTGTCATTGTTGACATGTTACTGGGACTGTTATGTTTCATAAGGAACCTGAGTATGTACTTCTGTGTGTGAATGAGTTGGTACTTAATTAGTGTGTTTGTTTACTGTAGTGTGTGTATGAATCCACAAGTGTTGCCTCGGTGGTACAGTAGGCCAGCTGTGTGTGAGGGAGAGCTGCTGTGTTCATTGTCATTAGAGTGATACCCATCTGATTCTACATGGGCTGGCCACTTCCTCTCATATTGAGGGTCACACTGGGAAGGGAGGGGTAAGCACGCACAAAGGCCTATGCATCAGGGTTTCCGTTAACTGGTAATAGCCAGCTTTTGGCCGCCATTTATTTATTTATTTTATAAATTTTAAAAAGCAGATAAATAAAATTGGCACAAGACAATTTTCCAGTAGAAGAAAAAATCTCATTGTGAAATAATGCTTTTTTTTTTAAACATTTTTTTTTACTATTTGGTAGAAATCCCAGTCCATGTAAATACTTTTGACTGGTCATGGTCATCGGTCTGTAAGTTAATCTGTATAATTTAGGCAAATTTAAATTGCCACATACATGTCAGATGCTGAAGCATCTCAAACAGCAAATGCATATGGTGCTTTAAAAACAACTGGGAACTTCAGGTCTGGAAGTCGGTTCCAGACTTGGAATTCTGAGTTGGATTACTGTTCCAAACTGCTTTTCCCAGTCGGAGCAAGTTGTTTTTTGTTTTTTTGTCCCCTCCCCTCAACTGTTCCCAGTTGACGTCAACGCACTGAAGTCCGATATTTCCCAGCTCCGAGTAGACAGTTGTTTATAACGCGACAATAGACACCGGAAGTCAGGCCTCATCAGACTATCACACACAACTTTGCAATGAGCCGGAGGCAGTATGCATTTTGAAAAAATATACTTAATTGTTTGAAACCTCAACTTTTTACTACACTACTTTTTACGACTAATAGAAATGGAATAATGTGTCCCTGAACAAAGGGGAGGGGGGGCAAAATCAAAAGTAACAGTCAGTATCAGGTGTGGCCACCAGCTGCATTAAGTACTTCAGTGCATTTCCTCCTCATGGACTGCACCAGATTTGCCAGTTCTTGCTGTGAGATGTTACCCCACTCTTCCACCAAGGCACCTGCAAGTTCCTGGATATTTCTGGGGGGGAATGGCCCTAACCCTCACCCTCCTATCTAACAGGTCCCAGACGTGCTCAATGGGATTGAGATCCGGGCTCTTCGCTGGCCATGAAGGAACACTGAAATTCCTGTCTTGCAGGAAATCACGCACAGAATGAGCAGTTTGGCTGGTGGCATTGTCATGCTGGTGGGTCATGTCAGGATGACCCTGCAGGAAGGGTACCACATGAGGGAGGAGGATGTCTTCCCTGTAATGCACAGCGTTGAGATTGCCTGCAATGACAACAAGCTCAGTCCGATCATGCTGTGACACACCGCCCCAGACCATGACTGATCCTTCACCTCTAAATCGATCCCGCTCCAGAGTACAGGACTCGGTGTAACGCTCATCCCTTCGATGATAAACACGAATCCAAACCATCACCCCTGGTGGGACAAAACCGTGATTTGTCAGTGAAGAGCACTTATTGCCAGTCCTGTCTGGTCCAGTGACGGTGGGTTTTTGCCAATCGGTGACGTTGTTGCAGGTGATGTAAGGCAGGTCCTCACCAGACAACAGGCCTGCAGTCCATGCCCTCATTCCAGCGTCAGTCCACCATCTCTCAGCCTATTGCGGACAGTCTGAGCACTGATGGAGGTATTGTGCGTTCCTGGTGTCACTCCGGCAGTTGCTGCCATCCTGTCCCGCAGGTGTGATGTTCGGATGTACCGATCCTGTGCAGGTGTTACATGTGGTCTGCCACTGCAAGAACGATCAGCTGTCCGTCCTGTCTCCCTGGGTCTTAGGCGTATCACAGTATGGACATTGCAATTTATTGCCCTGGCCACATCTGCAGTCCTCATGCCTCCTTGCAGCATGCCTAAGGCACATTCACGCAGATGAGCAGGGACCCTGGGCATCTTTCTTTTGGTGTTTTTCAGAGTCAGTAGATGGGCCTCTTTAGTGTCCTTAGTTTTCATAACTGTGACCTTAATTGCCTACAGTCTGTAAGCTGTTAGTGTCTTAGTGACCGTTCCACAGGTGCATGTTCAATAATAGTTTATGGTTCATTGAACAAGCATGGGAAACAGTGTTTAAACCCTTTACAATGAAGATCTGTGAAGTTATTCGGATTTTTACGAATTATCTTTGAAAGGCGGGGTCCTGAAAAAGGGGCGTTTCTTTTTTTGCTGAGTTTATTATGAGGCATGTCTTACCTAGTTTCAAAGTAGCTTAGCCAAAAGCGTGCAATTATTTAAAATAAACTCTTTAATTGGCCAGTATCCAAAGGCACAATTTATTCGTATTAGCAACCCATGTTGAATATTAGATCTCCCCTCTTAATGTCTAACGGATGTTTTCACCTTTCACATCAAACTGCTCACATGTCGTTGTCCCCTAATTGCATTATGGAATGAACATTTGCGTGTGTCCTACTGCCTTGTGCGCATTGCTGCAATTGTATGATGTTAAGAATAAATAGTATTAACATTGTAAGCTAAACGTTCTGATCTGTTTCATCAGACTCATTGCTTTTTTAACAATTTTATTATTATTATTATTATTATTATTATTATTTATTTATTTTTATATGTAGCCTAGGCCTACTGCTTGTATGAATTTGGGATCTATCATCCCACAACTGTCCCAGAATTTGTTTGGAATAGGCCATTTCTTTCTCAACAAACTGATCAATAGAATAGGTCAACTTTTTTTTAACTATGGGGGATAGTAGATTGACATAGGCTAGTGATTTTCCTGTTCATTAGGCCTACTTGTCTTGTTGGCTGAGGTGCCCTCTGTTGTACACACACCTCTTGGTGTGACCTTATTAGGCTATGTCAGCACATCCTGTGTGTATGGTCTCTGCCCTGGCAACAGGAAGTGACTGTCACCACCACTTTTGAGGGAGGGTGGGTGCATGCAAAAAATCATTAAAACTATAGCCTGTTTATTTCCATTTCATGTCTAGTTATATGTACATATAAACTACTCTTAATTACCTCGTGCTCCTGCATATCAACTCGGTACTGGTACCCTGTGTATATAGCCATGTTGTTACTCATTGTGTATTTATTACTTGTTATTGCTTTTCGGTTTTCTCTGCGTTGTTTGCACCCGTAAGTAAGCATTTCACTGTTAGTCTACACCTGTTGTTGCTGATGTAGAAATGGCTTTATAAATACATTTGATTTGTTTACAAAGCATGTAACGAAATAAACTGTGGTTTGATCTTATTTTTTACTCTTTTGAAACGTTTGACTCTTGACGTGTGTGTGTGTGTTAGGATTTCCAATGTCTATACAGTGTGGTCTGACCGGGTGTGATTGTGTGTTCCAGGTGCAGTACAAGGAGGAGTTTGAGAAGAACAAAGGGAAAGGTTTCAGTGCTGTGGCCGACACGCCAGAGATGCAGAGAATCAAGAAAACACAGGACCATATCAGCAACGTACGTCTATCTGTCAACGCACACACAGTACCTGTCACAGGACAGGAACAACAACCAGTCCATCTCTCTCCCTCACCCTCAGGTTGTCTCAAATGGAACCCTGGTCAAAGTAGTGCACTATAGGGATCAGGGTGCCATTTGGGACTCAGGCCTGTCTTTATCCCTTACCTGCAGTGCTGGCTCCTTTGACCGCTCACGCTCTCTCATATATATATACACTACATGGCCAAAAGTATGTGGACACCTGCTCATTGAACATCTCATACCAAAATCATGAGCCTTAATGTGGAGTTGGTCCCCCCTTGTTGCTATAACAGCCTCCACTCTTCTGGGAAGGCTTTCCACTAAATATTGGAACATTGCTGCGGGGACTTGCTTCCATTCAGCCACAAGAGCATTAGTGAGGTCGGGCACTGATTTTGGGGATTAGGCCTGTCTCGCAGTCTGCGTTCCAATTCATCCCAAAGATGTTCGATGGGGTTGAGGTCAGGGCTCTGTGCAGGCCAGTCGAGTTCTTCCACACCGATCTCGACAAACCATTTCTATATGGACCTGCACGGGGGCATTGTCATGCTGAAACAGGAAAGGGCCTTCCCCAACTGTTACCACAAAGTTAGAAGCACAGACTTGTCTAGAATGTCATTGTATGCTGTAGCGTTAAGATTTCCCTACACTGGAACTACGGGGCCTAGCCCGAACCATGAAAAACAGCCCCAGACCATTATTCCTCTTCCACCGAACTTTTCAGCTGGCACTATGCAATGGGGCAGGTAGCGTTCTCCTGGCATCTGCCAAACCCAGATTCGTCCTTCAGACTGCCAGATGGTGAGGTGTGATTCATCACTCCAGAGAACACATGTCCACTGCTACAGAGTCCAATGGCAGCGAGGTTTACACCACTCCAGCTGACGCTTGGCAACACACGTGGTGAGCTTAGGCTTATATGCAACTGCTCGGCCATGGAAACCCATTTCATGACGCTCCCAATGAACAGTTATTGTGCTGACGTTGCTTCCAGAGGCAGATTGGAAATCCGTAGTGAGTGTTTCAATCGAGAACAGATTATTTTTTAAAGAGATTCAGCACACAGCAGCCCCGTTCTGTGAGATTGTGTGGTCTACCACTTTGCGGCTGAGACGTTGTTGCTCCTAGACGTTTTCACTTCACAATAACAGCACTTACAGTTGACCGGGGCAGGTCAAGTAGGGCAGAAATTTGACTAACGGACTTGTTGGAAAGGTGGCTTCCTATGACGGTGGCACATCGGAAGTAACTGAGCTCTTCAGTAAGGCCATCATATTGCCGGTGTTTGTCTATGTAGTTTGCATGCCTTTGTGCTCGATTTAATACACCTGTCAGCAACAGCTGTGGCTGAAATAGCCGAATCCATGAATTTCAAGGAGTGTCCACATACTTTAAACCATTTAGTATGTATGTGTGTTATGTGTGTATTCATGCACGTCCTTACCACTCTGATGTGCAGATTGTCTCTTAGTCCAGAAGTACTGTGTGAAGCCTGGGCACAGGGTTATGTTACTTTGTCCCTCTGTGGTCCTCTGTTGCAGAAGGCTGCTGCCTAGGGCCTTGCTTGCTCTGGCAGACCAGGGACACACATCCTGACATCGCAGCACATAGTTGCCCTGCTCTGTCTTCTCTAATGACTTAATGAGTGTGGAGGGTGTTGGTTAATTACTGCTTTCATACAGGAACAGATCCTGTGTGTCTGAGACGGTGGAAACAGACACACACCAACACTTCTACAACCCCAGGCAAATACAGAGAAGAGAAACCTCATGAGAAGTCTGTTAGTGTCCCAGCTGTTAACAGTGTTTGTGAGGACAGACCAAGCCAAGGGGTGCGGCTGATGATCTCTTTCTCTCCCTCCTTTCCCCACTTTCTCTCCCTCCTCCTCGGATGGACCCACACTCAGTAGGCCAGAGAGAGACCGACATGTCCAGCTCTCTTTGAAATGTGAGATGTCCAACTCCAGCCCCTTCTCGTTCACAACTGTCTGACTGGACTAGTCCCCGTCTCTCTCCTTATCTCTCTGTCATATGACTCTAATTCACATTCATTTAGAAGGTTCACTAAATTCTCCAGCCCTCTCTCCCTCCCTACCTCCTTAACCTTCACTACATGAATCAGTAGAAAGTTAAAGAGGAAGGGGGGGCAATTTTGTGTCCGGGAGTGAGACTGGCATGGGCTGGGCTTTTCCTGTTCTCTCACACACACACACACACACACACACCATCTGTGTGCAACCTTCGCCTTCAAAACAAACAGAAGTAATGTCAGACTCTCTCATGTAACATATTGAACATGTTGCTCGCTCTCTCACATTAAAAAAACTGTCTTCTCACAGTCACTGAACGCAATATCCTCACTCACGCTTAACACGGTCTTCTCCTCCACTTAACACGGTCTTCTCCTCCGCTTAACACACTGGCCTCTTTCACCCACCCAGGGAGGGAGAGAGGGGGCAGAATCTAGGCTGTGTCAGTCTTATCATTCAGTCAGGCTGGGAATAGTAGGGCTGTTATACTGCAGAAAAGGATCTGTCTCTCTCAGGTTTATTGGTCATTTAGAGATGAATGCTGTCTCTCTCTCTGATGTTGGCTGGGTTGTTATATTAGGGCTGGTGCTGCTGGTTGTGATGCAGCTTTGATATACCTGAATAAATAAGGAAAGCATGTACTGCCATCCAGGACCTCTATACAAGTCGGTGTCAGAGGAAAGCCCTAAAAATGGTCAAAGACTCCAGCCACACTAGACTGTTCTCTCTGCTACCGCACGGCAAGCGGTACCCCCCCCCCCCCCCTTCCTCCCAAGCCACGGTACCCCCCCCTTCACTCCTGTGCTACTCTGCTATTCATAGTCACTTTAATAACCTACATGTACATATTACCTCGACTAACTGGTGCCCCCACACATTGACTCTGTACCGGTACCCCCTGTATATAATATCGTTATTGTTATTTTACTGCTGCTCTTTAACTACTTGTTACTATTTATTTCTTATTTGTATTTTTTAAACTGCATTGTTGGTTAGGAGCTTGTAAGTAAGCATTTCACTGTAAGGTCGGCGCATGTGACTAAAAGGTCATTTTCACCTAGTATTTTTGTTAGACATGATATATTTTGCACCATTCTTTTCTGTCTTCCTCCTTTGGATCTCTGTTACTCTTTTCAATTTCTTACCCTCGCTTTAGGCCTGTCTCTCTCTCGCTCTCTCTCCACTTTTTCTCATTTCACCTGTTCCTGGTGATGTGTCAGCAAGGGTTGCTAGGCAGCGCTGAGGTCACCCAACTTCCGGCTGCGATGTCATTTCCTGTGTCAGCAGGCCTATTGTAGAAATGGAGAAGCACATAGCAGCACTGTAGCGCCGCACCTATTACACATGCCGCCCTACTGCCTGGAGAGGGATCTGGAGACACCTGCTGGACACGACAGGAACTGCACTTTATTTCCCTGCTCTAAATAGCTATCTGCTGGACTGGTACAGTCAACAGGATGCAATCTGAATTTTCTTATCAAACTAAGCAGCACCATACTTGACATCTGGGTGTTATATCTAGCCACTATGTATCAGAGCTAAATGACAAATGTCACAATGTAAATATAATGTGTGTGTGTACACAGATTAAGTACCATGAGGAGTTTGAGAAGAACAGGATGGGAGGAGAAATCCCATCTCCCCAGCCCAACAGCCCCAATCCAGGTACACATGCTGTCTCTCTCTCTCACACACACACACACACTATGAAAATACATTTATTAAAGATGCACAATGACATTTCCTGTTTGCTAAAATTCCAATGGTCTGCCTAATTTCACAAGCAAGTAAAGTGTAGAGAATTATTGTACCATCTAAAATATATTTTTCAAGACCAAAATGTGATTACATTTTGTAGCTTTAACATCAGTGAGAGTAGACGCATGGTTACATGTATCCCTGGGCATAACATTTTTGATTTTTCTGCTCTGTGGACAGTTCCTGTTTTTTTAGCACACCTGAATACAATGATTGTGAGCTAGTGGTTAACATGTGCATTCACTGTGTACATGTTATCACCTCTCAATATCACAGAGAGTCATTGTTCTAATAATTGACTGAAAGGAGCTAAATGATGGCTGCAAGTTTTGACTTGCTGTGCTGTGGAATTCTCTGTATCAGAGCCCCAGGGCTGACCAATGAGGTGCCAGTTAGATGGAGGGATAGGGGGGGATTGTTTCAGAGTCCCGGGGAATGGGGGATCCCATTTGTCAGACTGAATAGCCAAAAATGTCTATCCTTCACTCTGATTCAATCACTCACTCTCCCTCTCACAATTCTCTCTCCCCAACTCTCTCTCGCTATCTCTGCCTCTCTCCTCCCCCTCTCCTTTTCCCCCTCTCTCACCAGTGTTCCAGCAGCCCCACCAGCCCCCTGCTGCGTCTAAGAACTACAGCTATGAGTCAGCAGCGGCTCCTGGACCAGTCCGTCAGGTGGCCGCCGCCGCCCCTCCCAGCTCCGGGGTGAGACAGAACCCTCCTCTCTCTTGTGTTAGGATCCATCCCAAATGGCACCCTATTCCCTATTTAAAGCACTGCTCACTGCTTTTTTTACCAGGGCCCGGTCAAAAGTAATGCACTATTTAGGGAAAGGGCTGCCGTTTGGGACGTAGGCACTGTTCTCTCTGCATGGGGGCCTCCACTGTGTCTGCCCCCCCCCCCCCCCCCCCCCCCCCCCCCCCCCCCCAGTAGCTTTGTCTTGTAGCAGAGACTGACTGTCTCTGTTGAAGGTGGTGTTATAGGAACTTCATGTTCTCTTTCTCTCCCTTTCTCCGTACCTTCTCCCTTCCCTCCCTCCTATTCCTTTACATCCCCTCACCCTCCATCTCTCTCTCTCTCTCGTTCTCTCTTGTTCTCTCTTTCACTTGTTCTCTCTCGTTCTCTCTCTCTTTCACTCATTCTCTCTCTCTCTTTCACTCGTTCTCTCTCTCTCGTTCTCTCTCTCTCTTTCACTCGTTCTCTATATCTATACATATATATCTCCCCCTTCTCTTCCTGTGTGTAGAAGCGGTACCAGGCGGTGTATGACTATGCTGCAGCCGACGAGGACGAGGTGGGCTTCCTGGAGGGAGATGTGATCGTGGACGCGCAGGTGATCGACGAGGGCTGGATGTACGGCCGTGTCGAGCGCACTGGCCAGCAGGGCATGCTGCCTGCTAACTATGTAGAGGCCATCTGATCTGAGAAAGAGAAGTGTGGGAGGGAGAGAAGCAAATGAAAAGCCCAGTGCCATCTCATCTTAATGCCGCTTTCTATTTCTTTCACTCGTTCCCTGATCTGTCCTGTAAGACCCCCCCCCCCCCCCCCGGTCTGCTCTCCTCCAACGACAGACTCTCTGTGCTGCCGTCTGTCTGTCTGTTTGTCTGCCTGTCTCTGTCCCAATTCCTCGGTCCACTAAAAAAAGCAGTCACAAGTGGGATTTAAGTCTTACAGAAGTAACATGCCTCCATCTTACAGGCTATATATACGTCAGGGGTCATAGTGTATCACAACTATCCTAGCTACAGCACTTCATTTTCCAGCAAACTATGATGCAAAACGATATGAACCTCCCCCTTTGTCAATCAAGTTGCCATGACAGCAGAGAACTGAGGCCAATGTGGTCATGAGAAAATGAGTTTGGAATGTGGGTGTGGCATCTTCAGAAGTAGTTTTTTTCTTTTTTCCGTTTTTCAAACTGGTTGAAATTGGTCTGACTGGAAGCTCAGTGTAGAATCTTACTCTATCTGGGCAGTTAGAACTCAGCTTGAATATTTGACTTGTGTACATTCCATTATCCATCAATACCCCATTGTTGTCGCATCAGCCAGTCAGTGAGCAGTCTACAGTATCAGTCTTACCAGAGAGGTCTTATATATTTCTATAACTACACGTACGCATTTATCAATAGTACTTATCTGTTACCTCACCTGTCTTACCCTGTCCTGCACTGCATTGTGGGTATTGTTCTGAAACTCAACTGGAATCCTATCTAAACTGAAGAGCGCCTCCTGCCTTGCCTTGTACCTCAAGTTCAGGCATTTGAAGTACAGGAGGGATCAGGGACGAGTTAGTTAGGGGACGTGGTTACAATCTTCTTACAATCATGTCATCACCTTAGTCAGTGGGTGTGAAGCTATTCCTCATTCTTGCTGTCTCCCGCTCGCAGCCTCATGCCTTCCGACAGTCTTACAGGAAGATGAGTGACGTGATGGTTGGAGGGGGTCTGGGGCGGAGAGAGGGGGTAGGATCAGGCCAGGTCCTGCCCCTATTCCAAGAGAACCAGCATCCGAGTTTATCAATCGTAAGCGCGAAGGCCAAACACAATTCCCAAAACAATTCTGTGTTGTCAATCTTTTCTCTTTTTTTTCAAATTATTATTTTTTCACTTGTTTTGTTGTTAAACATTCCAGTCCTTTGTTGTGAGAAGTGTTGAACTGGGGTCAGAAATCCAGGCTGTGGTAAATGTTAGTGTTTCTATTTCCTATCATCCTGTTTTTTTTCCCCTTTGCTTTTGTTGGTATTCTAAGAGACTTATTTTAAAAATGTCAATGTATCAAATACATTTCGGAAATAAAACGGCAACTCGATTTATGAACCAATAAGGCACGCTAGTTTTGTCTAGACGTATGCGTATGCTGGGTTAGCAATCCCACCGATTTAGATTCATGGGGTAAATCAACCATCATGGGTTATGTATTTGCCTGATAATTCCTCAACCCAATTTGCCTGTTTTGTTTTGCCAACTCGTGACTGGACTATCTCGCCCAGTTCTCTTTTCCTTGAAACTCCGAAGAGTGGAGAGCAATGTTCTGGAGTGCCACTGGCTCATGAATATTCACATGCTCATTAATGAGCAGTCGTCATGGCGCACAGTAACATTGGTGGGGGGGGATGGGATTAAAAGTCTTGTTCCGCTTTATAAAAACAAAGCCGTACTCCCGCCGTGTAGCCTGATTTGATGGTGGTGTTGTACAGTTGTTTTGGGTTGTGGGTCATGGTGCTGGGGAAGGAAGGGGCTTTTGCCTGCAGACTAAAGCTGTAGTGTGGAATGATTTTGATCTAATGAGGCGAAGGGGCAGTATAAAGGGTAAACGTTACCCTTTTTAGTACCAGTGTGGTGGGACATGTTGGACAATAAGTTAGGTGTTGACCGTTCATATCATTTTGGCTTCAACTTTGTAATGTGATGAGTTATAACAATGATGCTTAAATGAATTAGAATGAACACAACGCACACCTCAACCCGACTGGATAATCAGATTGCCATGCTGATAAAAAAAAAAAGGTAAATCTAGGCTGGCATTTAGCGTCTATGATCTCTACTTGACAACTGGACATTTTTAAACTCGTACACTGTATGAAGGGCCGTTTTGGGGCAGAGCCATTTGAAGTCTCACTTGCTTTGCTGCAGTAACTGAAGAAAGGGCGAGGAGGAAGAGGTGGTTTGGCTTGACGTGAATGGGGTGTTGGGAGTTTTTATGAATTTTGTTGGCCTCTTGTACAGTATCTGCAGTCAATGCCTCTCAAAATAAAATTGCCTTGGCTACTTGGAGGCTTTGGTGTGTTTTTATAGATAGGGAATAAACCAAGGCTACGTTGGCTGCCACAGCTGTTTTTCCTTTGCAGTGATTTGTTTTAGTTGCTAGGGGGATTTAGGAGCGAGGTGAATGATGGTGGTAGTTGGAGGGAAACCAATCCAAAGTGGCTAAAGACGAGCCAATTGTGTTTTTGTGCGACTTGAGTGATGATAGACCACAGCGGCAAGGTGTAGACATTATTATTGTACCATGTTATTGTCTGTATTGAGCTGGATGGGGCTAGGAAAGGGATGCTACTAGGAAAGCGTACTACTACCCCCAACCTGGGGAAAGGAAAGACTAGGAATCCGCCAGGTGACCAATATTCTCTTCTGCTTTGGTATCACTCCTACAACTCTGCAGTATCATATCTCATATCATCACCGTGTTCTCCTCCCCCAATGTATAGTGGTCATATCAGTCCTATGGCCAAGAGTCCTCCAACCTTCTACCCCAATTAAAGACTCCTATGTCCTATGCTTCTGATGAATCAACCATTCCTTGCTTTTGTATGATACTGGTATAGGAAGTACAGATATAAATCAACCAACCACAAACACTTACCTAGCATTCAGACCGATGTTGTGCATTCCATCAAAAAATGATTTTTTTTTGATAGCATTTTTTTTTTTTTTTTTTACATGCATATATTGACATTCTTAAAAGAAAATCAGACTCCAGTTGAATTTTAAGGAACTGATAAAAGCATCTCATGTTGCCCTGTTTCAGCACTTCGAATTGTACTTAAATATTCTACAGATTAAATAAAATGTCATTTTTACTCGGTAGCGTCCAGTATTATTTGCTTCCTTCAGTGTAAATTCTTCCTCATTCGGTGTGATTCCTTGACTATATGACTACGATTTTGCTGAACACTAAACGCAGATTGCATGTATTAAATGCATATGAGACTGGGCCCTCAGCAAAAATAAATATGCCATGTTTTACGCTACTCCCTATCCTGGTTTTAATGTCTACCCGTATGCTTCCACGCGTACAATATTATAGAAAGTATAGGGCGGGGAGGGGTTTCGTGCAGAGAAGAGATTATTCTGCTCCGGCTATTTCCGATCTCCCCCGATCTGCGCCGGTTTTAAGGGGGCTTCCAATTTCTTCGTCGTGTTTTCTGGCGATACATCTGCGTCCTCCATTTCTGCCATTCTCATCATGTTGGACATTTTAGTGTTGATGTTTTTTGCTATCATGGGACTTGTTTTCCTATCCTACATCATTTACATGTTATGATGTGTGCCCGGATTTTGGACCCAGCCGGTGAGCCGCTCCTACATCCGCGGTACCCATCGCTGACGATGGTAAGTAGCGCACACAGATGAAAACGCCAGCCTCCTATGCTCTTTAGTTATTGAATTGTAGGTGTACAATTGCAAAGATACAAAAATGAAAGGTTAAGTTGTATATGACAGTGCTGAAACATTGATGGGCTATATATTCATATTTTTGAGAATCTAAAAACAGTTTCTAGTTAGCGTTATGATACGATGTTGGTTCATACTATTAAGAATCTTTCCACCGGTATTTTCAATTATGACGCTATATTAATGGTGGTTACGGTGTTGGGAACTCCGTTTACCCTGTGTCCCGCATGATAGAAATAACAGGAAAGAATAACACTGACGGGGAGCATAATAAATGTGACACCTGTGCATCCTACTCAATCTCTGTTCCAGGGAGGAATGCTCTTCAACGTGGAGGAGAAGGGGGGCTTTACTGCTCCTCTAGGGGGAATGAAGATGGCCCATCAGAGGGGGGAGACCTTGTAGGGTGGATAGACTGGCAGCTGGTGGACACTTCTCTGTTGGTCTCTAGATTCAGCCACCCGACTATGATGACCCTTATCGAGATCTGGTCTCCTGTACCCCAGTAGGCTCCAATAGGCAACCCCTGTGCCCTACTGACTCCTTCTAAAATGATGATCTGTGTGTAGAATGCATAGGAGTTAGTAAAGATGTCATTGGTAAGGATGTAAAGCTATAAGGAGTAAGGTTGTATTGCAGTAGTATTGTTTGTGCCTATTTGACTACACTGTGAGGGTTAACACTAACCCCCAAACTGTGCAATGTACAATATCTCCATGTTAAGTGCATGGTTTTGTGTGTTAGGCTATATAAGTAAGTCAAAGGATAGAGACTTCATCCTATCAAGGAACTTGGACAGTTATTATCTTAGTCCTAGTTGTTTTCTATGAACAGGCTGAGATGCTCTTGATTGACCTCTACTTGATCTAAGCGTTGAAGCAGGACTATGTCCTCTCTGCCCTTTTTACAATCGGTGAACCTAAAAGGCCAGGGGGTTGTGTTAATGCAATAGCTATTAGCCACAGTCACACAGATTATATTGGCATGTCAGTACTAACAAAAAATGTATACATTAAAAGTATTAGCTAAACTGTTTTTTTCAGAAGCTCTGTTTGTGTTCCTGGAAGAGAGGTATTCCATCTAATTATTGCATTAAATTGATAGGATCCGGAAGTAACTCGCATATCATCACTCTTGTCACTGTAATCATGAATGACTGATTTATCTTAAACAGTATTGATAACAGTCGAGTGGTCCACACACTGAATGCATGTTTTTATCCCTCAGATTCATCACTGTAGTTTGTTTTTCTCACACAAACATAAGTGTTATATTTATCGGAGCCAAGGCAAATGCCGATATTTTTGTGATGCCATTGAAATAAAGGTTTATTTCACTTCAAAATGTGTGAATGTGCATAGGTATGCGAGAGGGAGTGAATCATTTGTAGGATTTTTTTTATGTTTGCCTACATTTGAAGGTTTGGGTACAGAAGAAACAAGATCGCAAGCCAGCTGTTGACATAAGAGGGGTTGTGTGTGTGAACCTACACAGTGTACAAAATATATTTTGCCCTCAGAACAGCTTCGATTCGTCAGGGCATGGACTCTACAGTGTGAAAGCGTTCCACAGGGTTGTTGACTTCAATGCTTCCCACAGTTGTGTTGAGTTGGCTGGATGTCCTTTGGGTTGTGGACTATTCTTGACACACATGGGGAAACTGTTGAGCGTGAAAAACCCAGCAGCGTTGCTGTTTTTGACACAAACCGGTGCGCCTGGCATCTACTGCTATACCCCGTTCGAAGGCGCCTCAATCCCATGTATTTGAACCAGGTCTGTTGGGTTATAGGGTTATTTGAACTAATATTTTTGGAATTAAGTATTTTAAAATCATAGGCTATTTTAAGGAAATAATTGTAACCTATTTTCAAATACTTCTATAGAAGTACACTGTGTATGTGCGCACACGTCCCCTCATGTCAACATGAAGCAATTGACACGAAGTCCAGCTGGCTTGCGATCTTGCAATTCTACACATTTTGCCATTACATATGTTATATGTTCATCTGATATTTGAGTGAGAGTGACTTACACAATCAATGGGGGCCCCCTGGAGGTCAGGGCCCCTGGGCACATGACTTGCATTCCAGATAAACTATTTTTATTTTGGGGTGGGAGGCCCCCTAGAGGTTGAGGGGAAACAGCATTGAGTACAGTAGATCAATTCGAATACTCTAGCAAATGGTTTCCCAAACTCTGTCCTGGGGCCCCAACTGGGTGCACATTTTGGTTTTTGCCCCAGCACTACACAGCTGATTTAAATAATCAACTCATCATCAAGCTTTGATTATTTGATTCAGCTGTGTATTGCTAGGGCAAAAAACTAAACGTGCACCCAAGCGGGGCCCCAGGACCGAGTTTGGGAAACACTGCTCTAGCAGGTGTGAAAGCTGCATAAGCTGAAAAACCTTGCTAGTGCATAGGTCAAATGTAACTTTGTCATGCTCATTTGAATTTCCTGTGTTTTTCTGCTTCAGACAAATGATTTCTCTTAAAATGTTGTTTTTGTAGTTAATCATACAAAAGAGAAGGAGCATTTGACCAGCACGACTTCATGTACAAACTTTATTTTTCATTGACTGATCAATTAAAGTTCAATGCAGATCTCCAAACACATTCACTATCAATGACTAGAATAACAAATTGAGTTTTAAAAGATGATAAACACGTAGTCATTTTAAAGCCTGTGTATCATTAAAGTCATAGTTGTGTAGTATAAAAAAATGATCCATCCAAACTAATGCTGAAAACGAATCACCACACCATCTCTATATGATCTGATGTGTACAAGCTTGTTCCATCAAGATAGAGATATCTAGGTGGACATAACCCGTTTTAGCATGGACATTGGCATTGAGGACTTCCAGCATTTTAAAATAGTCAACTGGGTGGGTTGGGACATGGGAGCAATCAGCCAATGATCAAATTGTTGCCTATTGTTTGGCTTTAAGCTACAGAGCATGCGGAAAGTATTCAGATCACTTGACTTTTTCCACATTTTGTTACGTTACAGCCTTATTCTAAAATTGATTACATTGTTTTTTTTCCCTCATCAATCTACACACAATACCCCATAATGACAAAGTGAAAACAGGTTTATAGAAATGTTTGCAAATTTATAAAAAAATTATTTAAAAAAAATACCTTATTTACACAAGTATTCAGACCCTTTGCTATGAGACTCGAATTTGAGCTCAGGTGCATCCTGTTTCCATTGATCATCCTTGATGTTTCTACAACTTGATTGGAGTCCACCTGTGGTAAATTGATTGGACATGATTTGGAAAGACACATACAGTACCTGTCTATATAAGGGTCCCACAGTTGACAGTGTATGTCAGAGCAAAAACCAAGCCCTGAAGTCAATGAATTGTCTGTAGATCTCCTAGACAGGATTGTGTCGAGCCACAGTTCTGGGGAAGGGTACCAAAACATTTATTCAGCATTAAAGGTCCCTAAGAACATAGTGCTAGAGCTGGCCTCCCGGCCAAACTGAACAATCAGGGCAGAAGTGTCTTGGTCAGGGAGGTGACCAAGAACCCAATGGTAACTGACAGAGCTCTAGAGCTCCTGTGGCGATGGGACAAACTTCCAGAAGGACAACCATCTCGGCAGTGCTCCACCAATCAGGCCTTTATGGTAGAGTGGCCAAACGGAAGCCACTACTCAGTAAAAGGCACATGACAGCCCGCTTGGGGCGAAGGTTCACCTTCCAACAGGACAACGACCCTAAGCACACAGCCAAGACAACGCAGGAGTGGCTTCGGGAGAAGTCTGAAAGCCCAGACTTGAACCCGATCGAACGTCTCCGGAAAGATCTGAAAATAGCTGTGCAGCGGCGCTCCCCATCCAACCTGACAGAGCTTGAGAGGATCTGCAGAGAAGAGTGTGAGAACCTCCCCAATAGGGTCTTAATACTTAAGTAAATGTGATCCGTTTTTTTAAATACATTATCACAAATGTCTAAACCTGTTTTTTCTTCGTCATTATGGGAGATTGTGTGTTGATCGATGAGGGATTTTTTTTTAATAATCAATTTTAGAATAAGGCTGTGACGTAACGAAGTGGAATAAGTCCAGGGTTCTGAATACTTTCCGAATGCCCTGTTTATCAAAGATGGTGGATAAATTAAATGCATGTTTTTTTTTCTCATAAAAATGGTCAAGGTTCCTGTCTGTGTAAGTAGGCGTTCCCTCTTTCGCATGAGCTGTGATCTCGCACGGGAACGCATGCTCAAAGATGGTCACTCGCGAGAGAGTGCCCACTTAAGCAGACAGGAACCATGACAATTTTCTTCCATGGGAAACTGCCCATTGGTGATATTTTAAGGTATCCAATAGGGAGAAACTCATCCCACAGTCAGAGCAGGAGTAGGGCTTCTCACCTGTGTATACCTTGGTGGTTTTTTACGCTGCCCAGTTGAGAGAAACTCTCCCCACAGTCAGAACAGGAGAAAGGCTTTTCTCCAGTGTGCACTCTCTGATGAACTGATGGAGCTTGTGATTTGGTGAAGCACTTCCCACAGTCAGTGCAGTAATACGGATTCTCTCCCGTGTGTATTTTTTTTCTTTCTTTGCTTTGATAGAAATGGGAACATCTCCTCGCAATGTGGGCAGTTGTGAGACCTCCGTTGCTCTGTGATCTTTCTGCTGTTGCTCTCTGGATGTAGAGAATGTCTCAACACGGTCTCCCGTGTGAACAACATCCAAAGAACAAGTCAGTTGGTGTGATATACACAGTGTACAAAACATTAGGAACACCTGCTCTTTCGATGACAGACTGACCAGGTGAATCCATGTGAAAGCTAAGATCCCTTATTGTTGTCACCTGTTAAATCCACTTCAAGTCAGTGTAGATGAAGGGGAGGAGACAGGTTAAAGAAGGATTTTTAAGCCTTGAGACAGTTGAGACAGATGTTGTATGTGTGTCATTCAGCAGGTGAGTGGGCAAAACAGAATATTTGAGTGCCTTTGAACAGGGTAGGGTAGTAGGTGCCAGGCGCACCGGTTTGAGTGTGTCATTAACTGCAACGCTGCTGGGTTTTTCCACGCTCAACAGTTTCCTGTGTGTATCAGGAATGGTCCACCACCCAAAGGACATCCAACCAACTCGACACAACTGTGGGAAGCATTGGAGTAAACATGGGCCAGCATCCCTGTGGAACACTTTCGACACCTTGTGGAGTCCATGCCCCGAAGAATTGAGGCTGTTCTGAGGGCAAAAGGGTGTGTAACTCAATATTAGGAAGGTGTTCCTAATGTTTTGTACACTCTGTACACATGACTTATACATAGACTCTACAATACAAAGGGGGGATAAAATGGTTCTAAAAGTGGATGACAGTCAAAGAAAATGACCTGCCACTCAGTATCACCAGGGTTAGCAACTACACAGACTTGCTGGACAGGTTTGAATGTTGCTGTCTGTGTAACGCTCAATGAGTGAATGGGTGTGGAGTCAGACGCAGAGAGCAAAGGATTCGGGAAAAAACACGCTTTAATGTCCAAAATCAAAAAGAACAAAATAGTTATACCCAACACAGGCGTAACTATTACTACAATAAGTACCCATAGGTAAAAATACCAGGGCAGCGAGAAAACCCAACAAAACACTAACACCTCTCACAAATACAGAAGAACAAGCCTGCACAAACAGAAGCGGGCTAAACGACCTTAAATAACACCACCCTAACAATCAAACAATGTACAGGTGAAAACAATTAGACAAAACCAAACGAACACGGAACAAAGGATCGGTGGCAGCTAGTAGACCGGCGACGACGACCGCCGAGCGCCACCCGAACAAGAAGGGGAGCCACCTTCGGTAATATTCGTGACAGTCTGGGTGCACAGTGATGTGGGCTGATGTGGCCAAAATGCCAGGGCTGAATTTTTGTCCCTGTCCACCAATACATCCAACACTGAAAATAAAGCTAGCTGTCATTGGTGACCGAGTTCCGGTCGTAGTGACGTTGATCAAGGGAGGAGGAAATGGTGTCCCTTCAGAGGGCGAGAATGCAATGTTTGTTTGGAGAAATGCAATATTATCACAAGGAGACGTATACTTGGAATACAGAGGAGGAACGTTGGGAAAGAGAGGTGGAGGTTGAAGAGAGTGAGGGTGGTAGAGGGTGAATATGTTGGAAAAAAGGGAGATGGTAGGTCGAAGAAGGCTGCTGGCAAGTGCAAACAGAGTGAGCTGTACGCCTTATCCAGTTATGGAAGTGAATGATAAAAAGCAACATTGTGCTGCTCTGTTTGTTGATTTATCAAAAGACATTTGATTCACTTGACAATAAATTGTTGAAGGGGCAGTAAATTGGTTCAAGGACTATCTTTCTGACCGAACACAATGTGAATATACTGACAATCACAAGTCTAGCTTTCTTGAGATTAATAGAGGTGTGCCTCAGGGTTCCATTTTAGCTCCTGTGTTGTTCTCAATTTGTATTAATGATTTGGGAAATGGGATGCAACCAGCAAAGTTACATCTACAGTATATGCAGATACAGTCATATATTCATGTGCTCCTTCTCTGGTTCAGGCTGTTGAAGAGCTCCAGACTGCGTTTCAGTCACTGCAGGCCTCCCTTTATGATCTCAAACTGGTCTTGAATGTACAAAAAACAAAATTCATGACCTTTACTAGAGCTCGCACTCAGCCAATGGTTAGCATTGTCACATCTGGTGGCTTATCCATTGAAAAAGTGTCATCCGACAAATACCTAGGTATATGGTTGAATGACAAGTTGTCCTTTAAAGTTCACATGGATAGTCTTGTGTGGGATCTTAAGTTGAAATTGGGTTTTTATTTTCGTATTAAGACTTACGTCCCGCTTATGACGAGAAAGAAGCTTGTACAGGGCCGTTTTCTCTCTGTAATTGATTATGGTGACTTGTTCTATATGCATGCAGCCTCCACTGTCTTTCAGAGACTGGGCTCTGTTTATCATGAATCCTTGTGCTTGTACTAAATGGTGGGTTGGACCTCACTTTATATGCGCAGAAAGCTACATTTGTATGTGTTCATCTACAAAGCCCTTTTGGGTAAACTCCTTCTTTATCTCTGTAGTCTGGTCTCCTTCACCACCAGCAGTTACCATACCTGGTCTGTTTGGTGGTTGCTACTTAAAGTCCCCAGGACATTTACAGTATTAGGCATGACTGCCTTCTCGTCTTGTGCACCAGAGGCATGGAATAGTCTACATCATCTAGATATGTTAGTGCCACTGAATGAATTAACATTTTTGACGGGAGACTCTTATAGAGGAGTGTAAAGGCTTTTTTTTTTAGGCTGGATCATGTTGTTGAATTGTATTGTTGTATGTTTGAATTCTGTAAAGTATTGATTGTTGCTGCCTTTCTGGCCAGGTCTCCCTTGAAAAAAGAGACTCTGGGGCTCAATGGGCATTTCCTGGTTAAATACATTTTTAAAATGAGTGAGAATTACCGTAGGTGGCAGGTTTGGTGAGGTTCTTGGAGTCCGAGCCCTGCACCGATTGTCAGGATAAAGACAAGTCTGTTATTTTTGGAGAAAGTGGACACCCGCCTTTTGGCTGATCAATATGTGGTTTCAGGGTGGGTGAAACGGAATTGGGTGCTGTAGAGTCGGTGGAGGTAACTGTTTGTGTTTCTGTCGGTCACAGGGAGCGGGCACTCCGCGCCACACAAATGGGGACTAACGGTGACTTGTTTTTCCCTGAAGAACATGGCTCCATTGAAAGGAGTGATTACTGGGTTAGCGGTAAATGTGAAGGTGGACCAGATGAAGGTGAAGCTTCCCGGTGTTTGTGATGCTCGTCATTTGGTGCGACGCAGACAGGGTGGCGTGAGTTTTGATGTTGAGTCTTTGCCCGACAAAGTGATGTTAGGATATTTCAGTTATCCCGTATGAGCTTCTGTTGCCAAATCCATGACTTTGTTGCAGGGGTCAAGCTTATGGGCATGTGGCAGCAGTGTGTGGGAGGGAGGTTCCTAGGTGTGAGAAGAGTGCAGAAGGGCATGAGACAAAGGAATGTGTAGGAATGTGGAAAGAAGCGCTATGTGTTAAATGTAGGGGTGCACGTGGTGCTGGGGGTGAGAAGTGTCCAGTGCGAGAGAGGTAGGTTGAGGTTACCAGGGTTAGAGTAGTGCAGAGGGTGTCGTATGCTGGGTCAAGGGTGAGAGATCCTGAGAGGATCAGTGTGAGTAGTAGATCTGTGTCAGCACAGAGGGATAAAGCCAACGAGTGATATAAGATTGGCTTCTTAGCATTTATAGCAATGGTTATCAACTGTACCGCAGGGATGGAATGTAAATCGCAGAAAATAGAGGTTGTGGTGGCAGCTGCAGAGAAGTATTTGGGTGAAGGAGATTTGACTTCAGAAGAGTTACAGGTGTGTTGATTGGTGGTGTCTCTGGGTTATTAATGAGTGTAGGGATAGATAGCAGGGTCATTTTACTTATATATATATATATATACACACACACATACATACATACATACATACATTTGAAGTTGGAAATTTACATACACCTTAGCCAAATACATTTAAACTCAGTTTTTCACAATTCCTGACATTTAATCCTAGTAAAAATTACCTGTCTTATGTCAGTTAAGATCACCACTTTATTTGAAGAATGTGAAATGTCAGAGTAATAGTAGAGAGATTTATTTCAGCTTTTATTTCTTTCATCACATTCCCAGTGGGTCAGAAGTTTACATACACTCAATTAGTGTTTGGTAGCATTGCCTTCAAATTATTTAACTAGGGTCAAACATTTCGAGTAGCCTTCCACAAGCTTCCAACAATAAGTTGGGTGAATTTTTGCCCATTCCTCCTGACAGAGCTGGTGTAACTGAATCAGGTTTGTAGGCCTCCTTGCTCGCACAAGCTTTTTCAGTTCTGCCCACAAATTTTCTTTGGGATTGAGGTCAGGGCTTTGTGATGGCCACTCCAACACCTTGACTTTGTTGTCCTTAAGCCATTTTGCCAAAACTGTGGAAGAATGCTTGGGATCATTGTCCATTTGGAAGATCCATTTGCAACCAAGCTTTAACTTCCTGACTGATGTCTTGAGCTGTTGCTTCAATATATCCACATATTTTTCCTTTCTCATGATGCCATTGATTTTGTGAAGTGCACCAGTCCCTCCTGCAGAAAAGCTTGTGTAACAATCTGGTCAGATGAAACCAAAATTGAACTTTTTGGCAACAATGCAAAACGTTATGTTTGGCGTAAAAGCAACACAGCTCATCACCCTGAATACACCATCCCCACTGTCAAACATGGTGGTGGCAGCATCATGGTTTGGGCCTGCTTTTCTTCAGCAGGGACAGGGAAGATGGTTAAAATTGATGGGAAGATGGATGGAGCCAAATACAGGACCATTCTGGAAGAAAACCTGATGGAGTCTGCAAAAGACCTGAGACTGGGACGGAGATTTGTCTTCCAACAAGACAGTGATCCAAAACATAAAGCAAAATCTACAATGGAATGGTTCAAAAATAAACATATCCAGGTGTTAGAATGGCCAAGTCAAAGTCCAGACCTGAATCCAATCGAGAATCTGTGGAAAGAACTGAAAACTGCTGTTCACAAATGCTCTCCATCCAACCTCACTGAGCTCGAGCTGTTTTGCAAGGAGGAATGGGAAAAAATGTCAGTCTCTCGATGTGCAAAACTGATAGAGACATACCCCAAGCGACTTACAGCTGTAATCACAGCAAAAGGTGGCGCTACAAAGTATTAATTTAAGGGGGCTGAATAATTTTGCACGCCCAATTTTTCAGTTTTTGATTTGTTAAAAAGGTTTGAAATATCCAATAAATGTCGTTCCACTTCATGATTGTGTCCCACTTGTTGTTGATTCTTCACAAAAAAATACAGTTTTATATCTTTATGTTTGAAGCCTGAAATGTGGCAAAAGGTTGCAAAGTTCAAGGGGGCCGAATACTTTCGCAAGGCACTGTATATATATTAGGGGAGACCGGGATGGTTGTAACACTTGCAATTCCTCCAATCAGGAGCGAGGTAGAATCGCTTGATTCACTGTGCTCATGCTCAGTTTAGTCCTGAACCCTCATGTGAAAAAGCAAGTCCCTGTGATAAACTCTGCAGATTATATTGGCAGAAATCTGATTTTGAGGCAAGAAAGTAATTATTTTGACCAACTTTGTTTTTGTGATTGCATGAAGTTCTTTGTAGTTCAATTAATCAAACTTATATCAGGTTGATAACGAGTCTGTGTAGAGATATTTGATGCAAGTTAGCAATGCTAAAGTTTTAACATTTAGCTAAAATAGAAGCTTGCTAATGGCTGCAAGGGTCTGGGTTAGTTGTAACAACTTGTGAGAAAATGTTACAACTAACCCTGACTAAAACTGGATGTTTTTGGTACATATTTTCTTTTACTTTCAGCATGCCTTGATCACGGAAAAGAAAGACAGACAGGGGAGTACCTCTCCACTCTTTGAACAGAACGTCAAATGATGTAACAGAGCAGGGGAAATCAATTAGATCAGCTGCAAAGTTGTATGGCATATGTCATGTGATGCTGCGCAGATTCTGCAAAAAGAGAAAGAAGCTACTGGAGAAGAGGCCGAGAGAGCTTGTAGGCTACCATCTTCATTGATGAGCAGGAGCAGAACATGTCTGAGTATCTCTTGAGGGCAGCTGATTTATGCCCACTTCCAGGCCACCTCTCCAGCTGCCTTCCAGGCCAGCTACATGCCTGAATACTCTTCTGATTTCAACCCAGTTGATGTACACACATTCAAGCACTCAGAAGGAAAAAAATATATTTGCTCTGCCTAAAATAACTTCAGAAAAAAAGCAAGCCAAAACAAACCACACCAAATAACAACTAAAAACTGTCCTGCTTAAGAAAAAAATACAAAACAAAGCAGATTGAACCAGAAGATTCAGATTCCTCCAACGAGGAAAACTTTAACAAGTCCAAGTCCAAGGGAGGTCTGGTTGCAGTGCTGGGAATGCAAAGTATGGGGACCACCAAGCCTGTACCACTGTCACAACTGTGACTCTGATTAAGTGAACATGTCCAACATTCAGTCACACACACACACCAGAAACGTTCAGGTGTTTGGTTTAGCCTAGTTGTTGTTTGGTTGAGAAAGACCCTTTAGTGGAGGGTTAAATAATGAACATTTTATTATTTAGTTCCATTTCCTCCATGAACGAAGCAAACTATTTAGCTACCAACCCAGAAAAATAGTCTTTATAGCAAGAAAGTTGTGTCGATGATTTTATAAAAACTGAGTATATTTATTAGATAAGCTAGTACGTCGGGGGTCTGCATGGTTTCCTATGTGTTCTCGAGTTCGGCTTTCCGACTCTCACAACCCGAGCTCCCAGAAAGGCTTTGTTTATAAACTTTCTGATTTGGTCTGTACTAGACTTGGTCATCATCACTTGTGGATGTATAACTTATGATGATAAACCATCTGGTTAGAACCATCTGCTCTTGCCTGGCAAAAAAAAAGTTAAATCAAATAAAAACAAATACCATGATCAACAGATGTCCCGTTCTTCTCTTCCTCTTCGTCATCTTTAATGTTGACATTCAGTCTGAGTGTTGGACTGCTGTTTTCCAGCTTCACTGATGCCATTTCTGGATCCAGGGGTGTATTCGGATTGCGTTGCAAAACGTTTGGTCAGTAGCAGTTTACTCGAGAAAGCAAACAGTTCAAAACCGGAGGTACCTATCTGAACTTGTCCAATATAAACTCTTGTTTTTGTTGCAAAACATTTTCCGTTTGGATTAACGGGTTCAGTTTTAAAAACGTTTCGCAACAGAAAATGTTTTGCTACAAAATCTGATTTATGAATACGCCCTTCTCCTGCAAACAGTAATTTCAGTTACCCAGAAGGACATTATTGCTAAATTACACGCAGAATCTGCCCACGAGAGGTTATGCATAACAGTGTTTGCAACAGGAGGCTTGTGATAATGGCTGGAGCTGAATAATTTGAATTGTATCAAATGCATGTGTTTTATACCATTCCATTTGCTCCGTTCCGGTCATTATTAGCCATCTTCCCCTAAACAGCATCCACTGGTGTTTGCCCTCACTGTCAATCTGGCAACACGGGATAGATCCCAGTCCAGGGGTGCGTTCAATTCGATTAAATGTTTGCTATGTTGCGTGACTGTTTGTACTGCACGAAGCGTTTCCTCTAAACATTCAACCCACAACCCAACCCCCCATTTCTCAACTGGTCATTTAGAACAGCACTGTTTTCGTTTACTTGAACGTTGCACATCGTTTTTCCGTACTTAACACAGCCATGAATAGACGTTTGAGTTCAACGTATTGGTCCTCCCCTGGGTGTGCCACCTTCAAAAGGAACATCAATACCCAGATGATTACAAGACTATTTAGATAATCAATTGGGCATTTCAACAGCCTGGCCATCAATATAGACCTGGACATATATTGTTTACCTGGCCACTGTTTCAAATGCTAACTTTTTATCATTTGTGGCACAAAGTCAACAGTAGCTATATTAGTATTTTTGCGCTTCATGTCCAAATCATCCTAAAGTGTTAATGTATTGTAACGATACGCACTATATGAGTGACATTACGATTCCAACCAAGTTGGTTAACCCTATTGGCCCAGTGTGTAGGATGTTTGCGCCAGGCAAGCCAGGTTTGCTTCTCTGCCCCGCAGTTTGCTACATTGGCGTCAGAAGTGGGATAGTGACCCGGGTGTTTGCCTCAGTTTCTAAACATTTATTGTGTAACTCAACAAAGTTACTTATAGATGATAAAGCATGGATTACTGTCATACCTTGTCCAAAGACTGCTTACAAGAGAAGGAAACCAATATGTAATATGGGTGAACTATCCCTTTAATGTTATTTAGGCTATCCAGGTTTCTTGAAGACAATCATGTTTAAATTTTTTAAACAAACAACAAGCACATTTATCAACCCCCTCTCCCACCTTCTTATCCCCTCTCATCTCCCACTACCTCATCCATCCGTGATAATGGTATCGGCACTCCAGGCTTATCAGAACTGGTTCTCACAGACAGACAGACAGACAGCCAGACAACGCATAATAGCAGTATACTATAGCTGATATACGGCCCTCAAATTCAAATGTGGACCTTGAAGCCAATTCAACTTCTTTCTTTTTTATTCTTCCCTTCTAATTAGGGACTGGTTTAGATCTGGGAATGAGGGATCATCACTCAATGGGTGGGCAGCATCTTAATAGTCTAATAGTGGCCTCCTGTCTTTGTCTCCTCTCCTTCGTTTGCACTGATCTGAAAACACAGGATAGGTAGCATCAACATGGTGGATGGGAATTTGTTCTCAGCTATCCAGGTATTTCACACAGGCATTTTGTGTGTACTGAGATGCTGCACAGTTAATGATGACAGGTCCTGCCACGTAAGCAGTGCAACTGTTATTTGTGGTGCTGGCGACATCTTGTGGTTGGCTCATGTAAATCCAATCACAACCGCAAAATATAAACGCAACATGTAAAGTGTGTTGGTCCCATGTTTCAAGAGCTTAAATAAAAGATCCCAGAAATTCACTCCATCAATCAGGTCTTTATGGCAAGACAGAAGCCACTCAGTAAAAGGCACACGACAGCCCAATTGGAGTTTGCCAAAAGCCACCTAATGGAGAAACAAGATTCTCTGGTCTGATGAAACCAAGATCGGCCTGAATGCCAAGCATCACACCTGGAGGAACCCTGGCACCATCCCTACGGTGAAGCATGGTAGTGGCATTATCATGTTGTGGGGATGTTTTTCAGCGGCAGGGACTGAGACTAGTCAGGATCGAGGGAAAGATGAATGGAGAAAAGTACAGAGATCCTTGATGAAAACCTGCTTAGGAGCACAGGACCTCAGACTGAGGTGAAGGTTCCCCTTCCAACAGGATAACGACCCAAAGCACACAGCCAAGACAAAGCAGAAGGGACTTAGGGACAAGTCTCTGAATGTCCTTGAGTGGCACAGCCAGAGCCCGGACTTGAACCCGATCAACATCTCTGGAGAGACCTGAAAACAGCTGTGCAGCAATGCTCAATATCCAACCTGACAGAGCTTGAGAGGATCTGTAGAAAAGAATGGGAGAAACTCCCCAAATACATGTGTGCTAAGCTTGTAGCGTCATACCCAAGAAAACTCCAGGCTGTAATCGCTGCCAAAGGTGCTTCAACAAAGTACTGAGGAAAGGGTCTGAATACTTACAGTACCAATCAAAAGTTTGGACACACCTACTCATCCAAGTGTTTTTCTTTATTTTTACATTGTAAAATAATAATAGTGAAGACATCAAAACTATAAAATAACACATATGGAATCATGTAGTAACCAAAAAGTGTTAAACAAATAAAAATATATTTGAGATTTGAGATTCTTGAAAGTAGCCACCCTTTGCCTTGATGACAGCTTTGCACACTCTTGGCATTCTCTCAACCAGTTTCACCTGGAATGCTTTTCCAACAGCCTTGAAGGAGTTCCCACATATGCTGAGCACTTGTTGGCTGCTTTTCCATCACACTGTGGTCCAACTCATCCCAAACCATCTCAATTGGGTTCAGGTTGGCTGATTGTGGAGGCCAGGTCATCTGATGCAGCACTCCTTCACTCTCCTTCTTGGTCAAATAATCCTTACACAGTGTGTTGGGTCATTGTCCTGTTGAAAAACAAATGATAGTCCCACTGAGCACAAACCAGATGGGATGGCGTATCACTGCAGAATGCTGTGGTAGCCATGCTGATTAAGTGTGCCTTGAATTCTAAATAAATCACAGACAGCGTCACCAGCAAAGCACCCCCACAACATCACACCACCTCCTCCATGCTTCACGGTGGGAACCACACATGCTGAGATCATCCGTTCACCTACTCTGCGTCTCAAAAGACATGGCAGTTTGAACCAAAAATGTCAAATTTGGATTGTGTCCTTTGCTTGTGTTTCTTGGCCCAAGCAAGTATCTTCTTCTTATTGGTGTTCTTTAGTAGTGGTTTCTTTGAAGCAATTCGACCATGAAGGTCTGATTCACACAGTCTCCTCTGAACAGTTGATGTTGAGATGTGCCTGTTACTTGAACTCTGTGAAGCATTTATTTGGGCTGCAATCTGAGGTGCAGTTAACTCTAATGAACTTATTCTCTGCAGCAGAGGTAACTCTGGGTCTTCCTTTCCTGTGGGGGTCCTCATGAGAGCCAGTTTCATCGAAGGGCTTGATGGTTTTTGTGACTGCACTTGAAGAAACTTTGAAAGTTCTTGACATTTTTGTGATTGACTGACCTTCATGTCTTAAAGTAATGATGGACTGTCATTTCTCTTTGCTTATTTGAGCTGTTCTTACCATGATATCGACTTGGTATTTTACCAAATAGGGCTATCTTTTGTATACCACCCGTATTGCAATTGGCTCAGAACAGGGCAGCACGGCTGGCCCTTGGATGTACACAGAGAACTAATATTAATGATATGCATGTCAATCTGGCTCAAAGTGGTGGAGAGATTGACTTCATCACTGCATGTATTTATGAGAGGTATTGACATATGACATGTTGAATGCACCGAGCTGTCTGTTTGAACCACTGGAGCACAGCTCAGACACCCATGCATACCCCACAAGACATGCCACAAGAGGTCACAGTCCAAGTCCAGAACAGACGATGGAAGGCACACATTACTACATAGATCCATCACTGCATAGAACTCTATTCCACATCAAGTAACTCATGCAAGCAGTAAAATTAGATTTAAAAAACAGATTAAAAAAAAATGTGAAGCAACACAAACATATGCACAGACATGCATACACACACAATAACATACGCACTATACAGGATTGGTACTGTCGGAGGGCACACAGTGTGTTGTGAAATCTGTGAATGTATTGTAATGTTTTTAAAATTGTATTATCTGCCTTGGTGTTGCTGGACCCCAGGAAGAGTAGCTGCTGCCTTGGAAGGAACTAATGGGGAACCATAATAAATACAAATACCTTGTCACAACACAACTGATTGGCTCAAATGCATTAAGATGCATTAAATTCCACAAATTAACAAAGGCACACCTGTTAATTGAAATGCATTTCAGGTGACTATCTCATGAAGCTTGTTGAGAGAATGCTAAGAGTGTACAAAGCTGTCATCAAGGCAAAGGGTGGCTACCTTGAGTCTCAAATCTTAAATATATTTTGATTTGTTTAACAGTTTTTTGGTTACTACATGATTCCATATGTGTTATTTCATAGTTTTGATGTCTTCACTAAATAGTAAAAATAAAGAAAAACCCTTGAATGAGTAGGTGTGTCCAAACTTTTGACTGGTACTGTATGTAAATGTGATATGTAAATGTGAAAGCCTTGGTATATGTGACCGTATACCACGGGTATGACAAAATATTTATACCACATTCATTTTTTTTATAAATGTGGACAAATTTCTAAAAACCTGTTTTTGATTTGTCATTATGGGGTCTTGTGTGTAGATTGATGAGGGGGGGAAACGATTTCAGAATTTTAGAAGAAGTCTGTAATGTAACAAAATGTGGAAAAAGTCTAGTAGAGTTCAAATTCAGGTATAGGCCTAGCATGACAATGGCACCCAAGATGATAATACCACATTTGGATACATTTCAAATGCAATATTCAACCAGAATGTATATTCAAATAGTGCAGAAATTCGGTAGATCTGTAGTTTTATGTAAATAGCCCGAATTATAGGCCCATATAAAACAATTGAGTTCAACCTTCACCACCTAGACAGGCTTAATGCAATATCCGAAGTATCCAGTAGGTGTCACGCTCTACTCAGATAATACATAACCTTACATCAAAGTCAATGTACTGTAGATTGAATCAGATAATTATTCCATAATAATACTGCGTCTGTTAGAGCCAATTGAAAACTATGAGTATGTCAAAGAGGTCTAGGAAGACCAAAATTAATCTGCTCTGATGCCATATGTTTCTACTGTATTCCATCTATTGATTAGTGGTAACATTATGGCTTAATGGCATTGGTGCTTCTATTTCACAATTTGAACACAATCATAACAAAATGATAACTCTTGTTGAATATAGGCAATATTATATTTGTTGTAGCCCTAACTGTATCCATCTAATCAACAGATGATGATGACCATCACCCAACAGGACTGAGAGCACCTGAGTCTCTGGAATCTTCATCCCTACTGTTACACTAGCTTCATTAGTTTAAAGACTGGATTATTGCATATTGAGGGAGTATAATACATTTCCATTTGATTAGAATCTTGACTATTTATGAGCATTTTCTCTGGATGTTTTGACCCCCTGCCTGCAGCACCCTTGTCTTCCTCTCAAACTTCATGATCAGCTTTAAGCCCAATAAATACACTTTTTCCCCTGGTGCCTCCCTCTACCTCCTTCAGCCAGTACTATAGTTTCTCCCTGACATGTCCATGCCCAGCCAGTCCCTCTCTGTCAAATATTCTGCATTCCACCGCTGATAATATAATCTACTACTCTCACTGCAACAATACCCCTGCTGTTGTATCGTAGAAAGGCTGTGGTTCACACACACACACACACACACACACACACACTTCTCATTTCAAACAGGAGTATTGGAATTACAAGAGATGCACTACTGACAATCCAGCCTTCCATACAAAGACAAATAACCAAGACCAATAAAAAGTAGTATCTACCACACGGTAACCCAGGCAGCATGTCACAGCTATGTTATGTGTCAGTTGAATCAGAATAAGCCAGAACAGGTGCTGTTTTGTTTTTCAGATGTGGACAGACCCCTGCTTTCCAGATTAGCCCATGGTGTTTTGATGTGTAGGATGATTGAGTAGGCTATACATGTGTTTTATGCAGTGTTGTGGCTAATATACAACATGGAGAGTTTTTCCATACAAATTGATTGAATGATGGTATGTATGCATGGTATGATCACAATGGCCCCCATGGCATTTCTCCACTATGGCACCTGTAACCTCTCATAACTCTTTGAGAGGGAGAGAGGGAGAGAGAAGGTTGATGGGTGAGGGGTGGGGGAGACGAGGGGTGGGGGAGACAGAGGGATATAGCAGCAAGGGGTAGAGGAGGAGGAAGTAATAATAGAATAGAGGAGAGGGAAGGGGGGGGGAGATAGAGAGAGCAGAGAAAGAAAAAGAAGTGGAGAAGAAAGGAGAGAGAGAGAGAGTTGTGTTTAAGTTTAGCCATAGCCTTCAGTGAGTTGTCCAGTTCCTGTAGTGGAGGGGAGGGAGTTTCCCTCAGTACAGGCTGAGAGAGGAGGGAAACTATAGAAGATGTTTGTCCTGACTGACCAAGAATGCCCGGGCCTCGTGTGTGTGTTTCCGTGTGTGTCTCTGTGTTTACATGCTTGTGTATATTCACATGTACTGTAGGTAGATATAAACAATTGACCCATACTCCCTCTCACTTTCCCTGTCTGTGTGTGGCACTGCATCACTAAATATTTCTTCAAGTGAGGGAAGCACCATGAAAAACATGCATTCCTTAAAGGGGCACAGGGATCCCTATAGCCCTCCCCTGCTCTCCCCTTTCCCCCAATCACATTACCAGGACTACATGTTCCAACATGCTCCACCCTTGCAGGGGGTCATAAATCCTGCCAATGGTTTTGTACCAGGAGACCTCTGGTTGGTGTATTCTATGGCAACTGAGGTTTTCAGAGAGGCATTAGCTGGACAGCTGGCAGAGAGTCCCTCAGACCTCTACCGGGGGTCACATGGTCTGGCCCAACCAACCCCTTTCCTCACTCCTCTCACCCCCTCCTTCCTACTCTCTCATTTGCTCATTCTGGCTCTGTGTTTCTACAGCAAGAGGGGAGATGGGAAGGTGGGAAGTGGAGAGAAAGAGGAGGGAGTAAAGAGGAGGAGGGAGGAAAGAGGAGGAGGGGGCAGCAACAGAGGGGGAGTCGAGTCAAGTGAAAGAGAGAGAGAGAGAGCGGGAGTCATCTCTCTCTGTGTAATTCTGCTATCCGTGAGAGAGGTGCAGATTCCACACACGCCCAGTTTCCCCCCGCAGCTCCACGGAAACAAGCAGGAGAACGACAGAAGACAGGAAGAACAAGAGAGGAGCGACTGGCGGTATAAACACAGGCTGTCAGAGCCACAGAGAGGAGGGAGAAGGAGCGAGGTATAGACAGGGAGAATCATGCCTCTCCAGAGTGTCGCAGCCGCCCGCTGCTTGGCTGCCTTGCCTATTTGAGGAGAGGAGAATCCCAGTTGGGAATACTGAGCCAAGAACGCCGAAGGGGAGCCAAGGAAACACCGGTGATTCTGTACCATGAGCGGGAACAGGAGGAGGGAGGAGGCTCGCTGAAAACATGGACCAGGTGAGGAGAGGAAGAGAGGAGAAAGGAGGAGTAGAGGGACAGGGAAACGCCGCGTAGTATCTACGCACACCACAAACATACCTTACACACACTAAACACACAGTAGACGCTCTGATCCATTCATAACATTCACCACCCCACCTATTTCCCTCCCAACACTCCCGGCCCCCGGGCAAAAACAAACAGCACAGCATGCTTCTTCTCCTCCGCGGCTACTAACGTATCTGATCCCCCCCTGCTACTGTTGCCTGTCCCGGTCAGGCTGTGGAGCGGTGTGGTGCCGTGCCTGGGGGAGAGAGCCATCGGGTGTGCCTGTCGTCAAACAGCCACCACCAGCAACCAGGCCTCTGGAGGGTTGACAATACCATTCAATACTATGTATTTTCTCCCAGATTTGTACTGTGATCAACAATACACAGGAGAGAGATGATTGGCTTTGGCAATGTAAACATATGTTTCCCATGCCAATAAAGCCCTTTGGACTGAATTGGAGGGAGAGAGACAGGGGTGTGGTTTAGCAGGCATATTTGATGATTAACCCTGTTAACCAGATCCCTCTGTAATTTGCACCGCGTCACATTATCAGTTAGAATGGAGGGGATTGTAACGCTAATCAGGGCTTGACTATGGTTGTGTGCTTCACTGTGTGTGTCACGGTGAGGACGCCATGCAACAGGGCTCTCCGACGAGGATGCTCAGACAGAGAGGCGTTCAGAGTAGAAGGATAGACATGAGCAAACGCTCTGTCTGAGCTATCCAACCAGGACCACAAGTTCACTCACAAAAAGTGAATTCACCGGTGTGTACTTGTTTTCCTATGTTATCAGGACCCCCAAGTCCTGACAATTCACCCGAATGTCCTAAAAAGGTAGGAAAACAATCACTTTTTTGAAAAGTCAGGACTTTTTATGCTTAAGGGTTATGTTTAGGGGCTAGGGTTAGGGAAAATATGATTTGTAATGGTCAAACATTTTGACACACCAAAAAGTCCTACAATTTCACGAAAACAAAGCTGTGTGTGTGTGTGTGTGGATCATGAGAGTGGGTCATTCATAGAAAAGACATTCTAGTAATTATTTCTATGGGGTCGTCATGGTACAGTCATGGTCTGTGACGGTGTGTTTCTATCTGTGTCAGCGGCCCTATGACAGTTTGTATGCCATCAGCCTTATACGTGTCTGTGCATCACCTGTTCTACTCCAAACGGATGTTGTGAGAATGAGACGTAAGGAGAAACTACTACAGTATTCTATAGGATAGCATAATACAATGTGTAGCTGTGTAATTATTGGTGTCCAACGTCTCCATTTCAATGTTGCAAATGTCTAGATGTGTGTGCAAACATATATTTAAGAAATAAGGCCGGGGGGGGGGGGGGGGGGGGGGGGTGTTGTATATGGCCAATATACCACGGCTAAGAGCTGTTCTTAAGCACGACGCAACGAGGAGTGCCTGGTGCCAGTCCTTAGCCGTGTTATATTGGCCATATACCACAAACCTCAGAGGTGCCTTATTGCTATTATAAACTGGTTACAAACGTAATCAGAGCAGTAAAAATACATGTTTTGTCAGACCTGTGGTATACGGTCTGATATACCACAGCTTTCAGCCAATCAGCATTCAGGGCTCAAACCACCCAGTTTATAAAAGTTCATAAATACATGTTTGTAGGGTACATGTCATGTACGCTGAGTGTACAAAACATTAAGGACACCTGCACTTTCCATGACAGACTGACCAGATGAAAGCCATGATCCCTTTTTGATGTCACTTGTTAAATCCACTTCAGAAATCAGTGTGGATGAATGGGAGGAGACAGGTTAAAGAGGATTTTTAAGCCTTTAGACAATTGAGACATGGATTGTGTATGTGTGCCATTCAGAGGGTGAATGGGCAAGACAAAATATTTAAGTGCCTTTGAACAGGGTATGGTAGTAGGTGCCAGGCACACCAGTTTGTGTCAAGAACTGCAACGTTGCTGGGAAGCATTGGAGTCAACATGACCCAGCATCCCTGTGCAACGCTTTTCAACACCTTGTAGAGTCCATGCCCCAACGAATTGAGGCTGTTCTGAGGGCGAAAGGGGGGGAGGGGTGCAACTCAATATTAGGAAGGTGTTCTTAATGTTTGGTACACTCAGTATTTATGTAGGCTAGATCTGTGATACTATCTTTTCTGCTGGCATTCACACATTTTGTGGCATTTACATTAGCTGTCAACAGTTTTCATCCATGCCTTAATGACCTGAGAGTGGATGGAGCAGTAGAGATCAGGGAAAGGGCCATCTATGACCCCACCTTTACCTTGCCATCAGGTAGCCTCCATCACCCCATTAGGGCTTACAGTATAGTCACCTCATACACTTCTCTGGCCCTGTCTCTGTCCCTGTCCACTTGGGGCCTGTGCTTGGCTGAGGTTGATGAGACTGGTGTTAGACTGGACTCTGTAGTCTGGTTGTATCTGATGTTGGACTGGACTCTTTAGTCTGGTTGTATCTGATGTTAGGCTGGACTCTTTAGTCTGGTTGTATCTGATGTTAGGCTGGACTCTGTAGTCTGGTTGTATCTGATGTTAGGCTGGACTCTGTAGTCTGGTTGTATCTGATGTTAGGCTGGACTCTTTAGTCTGGTTGTATCTGATGTTAGGCTGGACTCTGTAGTCTGGTTGTATCTGATGTTAGACTGGACTCTGTAATCTGGTTGTATCTGATGTTAGGCTGAACTCTGTCTCTGTTATATGTGTTGTCTGGCTAGAGGTAGCCCAGGGATGCAGCAAGACTAGGACCTGAAAGAGTGATGAATGAGTAGGAAGAGAGGAGAGCTGTCTGGGAGACGGCAAGGAGCACAGGCACGAGTCCCTTCTCTTCTCTCCCCCAGACAGTGTATCCCCTGGTCATTGATTACCCCTCCTCTCCCGAGGTGGTGTGTGTGTGGTTGTAAACAACATGTTTTAGGGGACTACTCCTCACACCCTCCTCAGGTCAGGGTGAATGATTCATAAGGACCACGGGGGGACAACTGCTCTGCATTTCAAATGGCACCCTAGTCCCTATATAGTACACAACTTTTGACCCAAACCCGTTGGGCCCTGGTTAAAAGTAGTGCACTATAAAGGGAATAGGGTTCCATTTGGGATGCAACCATGGTGTACTTTCCATGCCCATCCTGTAAGTCTGCCAAGGTGACGCTAGCCCCCCACTATAGTAGAGGTGACATCATCACTGCCAGCCAGCATCCGTGTGTGTGCGCACGCACGTATGTGTGTACGTGCAAGAATCTGATTTTAATTGTGTGTGTGTGTGTGTGTGTGTGTGTGAGTGAGTGTGTGTGTTCCATTTGTTAGCCTAGTTTCTCATTTCAGAGATTGACCTGGGGCAATCACACAGTGTGCTTCTGTACTGTGTTCCACGCAGCAGAGGGAGCTTCTCGTTTTGGGGTCATACCACTGTACATGTTCAACAACAGAGCTTACTACTACAGTGTTTGCATCAGTGGCTGGGGGTAGGTTACACTACCACAGTGCAGCAAACAGGAAACAATACTATTTATACGAGTCTAATCTGAGAAATGCTGACATGACATGGCTTTGGTGCAGAGCTCGGCTCTGATGTCATTGTCATGGATAGTCTGTTTTTTTTATGTTATTAAATTCTATGGAAATGATGTCAATTTTATTTCTACATTCTATTTGTACTTTGTGATGGGCTGTCTCTTCGGTTGCATGGGTGTGGACTCCTTGAGGTGACATTGGACATTAGAGTTTCCAGAGGAGTCATTTGATCTCGCCGATGGTCGTTTCTGCTTCAAAGTTGGGGAACACGTCTCCTGATGACATTGGACCCTTAAGAGAGGAGGAACATCTGAGACGCTGTTTGTCGGTATAAACAGCAGCATTATGGCAAAATAAACAAACATCAACATGTGTTTACTATAGAGACTTAGTGGAATGACATGTATGCAAAGTCACATTACTGTGGTCTCTCTGTTTCTCTCACACACACATGTACACACACACACACACACACGTACACAGACACACACACATTTCCATGAGTGAGTTATAAGGAGGGTAGTGGCCCATAGAGGGACAGGAAGAGGCTGGTTATATAAGGAGTGTGTGAGGACAGATCAAGGACAGGCAGCGGTGAAGAGCTAGTGCAACACTCCTCCCTCCCCCGCAGGAGGAGACCTATCTGTGTTTGTTTTTACCGGAGAGCAGAGGCCACACGGGCACTTTAGCGCATATGCATATCTCCTCGGTAAGTGGGTGTGTCTGTATGTACAGTGCCTTGCAAAAGTATTCATCCCCCTTGGTGTTTTTCCTATTTTGTTGCATTACAACCTGTCATTTAAATTTATTTTAATTTGGATTTCATGTAATGGACATTTACAACAAAAAAAAAAACTTGTTTCAAACAACAACAAAAACAGAAAAGTGGTGTATATGTATTCACCCCCTTTGCTATGAAGCCTCTAAATAAGATCTGGTGCAACCAATTACCTTCAGAAGTCACGTAATTAGTTAAATAAAGTCCACCTGTGTGAAATATGTGTCACATGATCTCAGTATATATACTCCTGTTCTGAAAGGCCACAGAGTTTGCAACATCACTAAGCAAGGGGCACCACCAAGCAAGCGGCACCATGAAGACCAAGGAGCTCTCCAAACAGGTCAGGGACAAAGTTCTGGAGAAGTACAGATCAGGGTTGGGTTATAAAAAAAAGACCAGAAACTTTGAACATCCCACGGAGCACCATTAAATCCATTATTAAAGGGCCCCCCACCAAAACTCATGGACCAGGCAAGGAGGACATTAATCACAGAGGCAACAAAGAGACCAAAGATAACCCTGAAGGAACTGCAAAGCTCCACAGCAGAGATTGGAATATCTGTCCATTGGACCACTTTAAGCTGTGCACTCCACAGAGCTGGGCTTTATGGAAGAGTGGCCAGAAAAAAAGCCATTGCTTAAAGAAATAAATAAGCATACACGTTTGGTGTTCGCCAAAAGGCATGTGGGAGACTCCCCAAACATACTCTGGTCAGATGAGACTAAAATTGATATTTTTGGTCATCAAGGAAAACGCTGAGTCTGGCGCAAACCCAACACCTCTCATTACCCCAAAAACACCATCATGCTGTGGGGATGTTTTTCATCGACGGGAACTGAGAAACTGGTCAGAATTGAAGGAATGATGGATGGTGCTAAATACAGGGACATTCTTGAGGGAAACCTGTTTCAGAGATTTGAGACTGGGACGGAGGTTCACCTTCCAGCAGGACAATGACCCTAAGCAACACTCGAGTGGTTTAAGGGGAAACATTTAAATGTCTTGGAATGGTCTAGTCAAAGCCCAGACCTCAATCCAATTGAGAATATGTGGTATGACTTAAAGATTGCTGTACACCAGCGGAACCCATCCAACTTGAAGGAGCTGGAGCAGTTTTGCCTTGAAGAATGGGCCAAAATCCCAGTGGTTAGATGTGCCAAGCTTATAGAGACATACCCCAAGAGACTTGCAGCTGTAATTTCTGCAAAAGGTGTCTCTACAAAGTATTGACTTTGGGGGGATGAATAGATATGCACGCTCAAGTTTTCTGTTTTATTTGTATTATTTCTTGTTTGTTTCACAAAATAAATATTTTGCATCTTCAAAGTGGTAGGCATGTTGTGTAAATCAAATGATACAAACCCCCCAAAAATCAATTTTAATTCAAGGTTGTAAGGTAACAAAATAGGAAAAATGCCAAGGGGGTGAATACATTCGCAAGCCACTGTATGCATGTGTGTAAAGTGTGCTCTCTTTACTCTGCACGCTCTGCACTGAGAATGAGAACCCTGCCTGGGGGCATATGGCCGCACAGCCAGACCCACTGCAATGCACCATGGGTAGGGAGAACCAAGCAGGCAGGCCAATCAATAGTCATTTAGTGAGAACTCAGTGAACCCTGTGGGCTCTGATCAGCTCCACTCCGGTCTGATAAGGGCTGTGCATGTCAATCCCAGCTCAACCTGCCCTCAGAGCTGGAGCTGGTTCATGCTGCTTGCAGCTGGGTCAGGCTGGGGGGAGAGGTCAAAGGGGAAAGGTTACACTGGGTCTGGGGGAAATGGGGAGAGCATGGGCAAAAGACCAAGGGTTTCTGTGTAGTGCGCCTATAGAATGAGTCATGTGAAATATATGTCTGTATAGGTACACTACATGGCCAAAAGTATGTGATTATGTCTGCGTAGGTACACTACATGGCCAAAAGTATTTAATTCCAAAATTATGGGCCTCCCCTTTGCTGCTATAACAGCTATAACAGCCTCTACTTTTATGGGAAGGCTTTCCATTAGATGTAGGAATATTGCGGCGGGGAGTTGCATCCATTCACTCACAAGACCATTAGTGAGGTCGGGCACTGATGTTGGGCAATTAGGCGTTGCCCGTAGTTGGTGTTCCATCCCAAAAGTGTTCGATGGTTTTGAGGTCAGGGCTCTGTGTAGGCCAGTCAAGTTCTTCTACACCAATCTTGACAAACCATTTCTGCATGTACCTCACTTTGTGCACGGGGGCATTGTCATGCTGAAACAGGAAAGGGCGTTCCTCAAAGTTGGAAGCACAGAATCATCTAGAATGTCATTGTATACTGTAGCGTTAAGATTTCCCTTCACTGGAACTAAGGAGCCTAGCCCGAACCATGGAAAACAGCCCAGATCATTATTCCAACTCCACCAAACTTTACAGTTGACACTATGCATTGGAGCAGGTAGCGTTCTCCTGGCATCTGCCAAACCTAGATTCGTCCGTCAGACTGCCAGATGGTGGGGCGTGATTCACCACTCTAGAGAATGCGTTTCCACTGCTCCAATGGTGGCGAGCTTCACACCCCTCCAGCCGACGCTTGGTATTGTGCATGTTGATCTTAGACTTGTGTGCGGCTGCTCGGCCATGGAAACCCATTTCATGAAGCTCCCGAGGCAGTGTGGTGAGTGTTGCAACCGAGGACAGACAAGGGACTAACTTGTTGGAAAGGTGGCATCCTATGTCAGTGCCACGTTGAAAATCACTGAGCTCTTCAGTAAGGCCTTTTTACTGCCATTGTTTGTCTATGGAGATTGCATGGCGGTGTGCTCGATTCTATACATTTGTTATACACGGGTGTGGCTGAAATAGCCGAATCCA
Organism: Oncorhynchus clarkii lewisi; assembly: GCF_045791955.1. Classification (NCBI taxonomy): domain Eukaryota; kingdom Metazoa; phylum Chordata; class Actinopteri; order Salmoniformes; family Salmonidae; genus Oncorhynchus; species Oncorhynchus clarkii. The sequence goes on along the minus strand of NC_092158.1, from coordinate 69,695,514 downwards.
CTAATTTGAAGGGGTGTCCACATATACACACACACGACCTGTTCAAAAGTATGTATGTACAGTTGAAGTCAGAAGTTTACATATACTTTACATATACTTAAAACTCGTTTTTCAACCACTCAACAAAATTCTTGTTAACAAACTATAGTTTTGGCAAGACGGTTAGGACATCTACTTTGTGTATGACACAAGTAATTTTTCCAACAATTGTTTACAGACAGATTATTTCACTTATAATTCACTGTATCACAATTCCAGTCGGTCAGAAGTTTACATACACTAAGTTGACTGTGCCTTTTAACAGCTTGGAAAATTCCAGAAAATTATGTCATAGCTTCAGTAGCTTCTGATCATTTGAGTCAATTGGAGGTGTACCTGTGGATGTATTTCAAGGCCTACCTTCAAACTCAGTGCCTCTTTGCTTGACATCATGGGAAGATCAAAAGTAATCAGCCAAGACCGCAGAAAAAAAATTCTAGACCTCCACAAGTCTGGTTCATCTTTGGGAGCAATTTCTAAACACCTGAAGGTACCACATTCATCTGTACAAACAATAGCACGCAAGTATAAATACCATGGGACCACGCAGCCGTCATACCGCTCAGGAAGGAGATGCATTCTGTCTCCTAGGGATGAACATACTTTGGTGCGAAAAGTGAAAATCAATCCCAGAACAACATCAAAGGACCTTGTGAAGATGATGGAGGAAACCGGTACAAAAGTATCTATATCCATAGTAAAACAAGTCCTATATCGACATAACCTGAAAGGCCGCTCAGCAAGGAAGAAGCCACTGCAAAACCGCCACAAAAAAGCCAGACTACGGTTTGCAACTGCACATGGGGACAAAGATCATACTTTTTGGAGAAATGTCCTCTGGTCTGATGAAGCAAAAATAGAACTGTTTGGCCATAATGACCATCATTATGTTTGGAGCAAAAGGGGGAGACTTGCAAGCCAAAGAACACCATCCCAACCGTGAAGCATGGGGGTGGCAGCATCATGTTGTGGGGGTGCTTTGCTGCAGGAGGGACTGGTGCACTTCACAAAATAGATGGCATCATGAGGTAGGAAAATGATGTGGATATATTGAAGCAACATCTCAAGACATCAGTTAAAGCTTGGTCGCAAATGGGTCTTCCAAATAGACAATGACCTCAAGCATACTTCCAAAGTTGTGGCAAAATGGCTTAAGGACAACAAAGTCAAGGTATTGGAGTGGCCATCACAAAGCCCTGACCTCAATCCCATAGAAAATTTGTGGGCAGAACTGAAAGAGCGTGTGCGAGCAAGGAGGCCTACAAACCTGACTCAGTTACATCAGCTCTGTTAGGAGGAATGGGCCAAAATTCACCCAACTTATTGTTGGAAGCTTGTGGAAGGCTACCCAAAACGTTTGACCCAAGTTAAACAATTGAAAGGCAATGCTACCAAATACTAATTGAGAGTATGTAAACTTCTGAACCCCTCGGAATGTGATGAAAGAAATAAAAGCTGAAATAAATAATTATATTATTATAATAACTATTATTCTGGCATTTCCTATTCTTAAAATAAAGTGGTGATCCTAACTGACCTAAGACAGGGAATTTTTACTAGGATTAAATGTCAGGAATTGTGAAAAACTGAGTTTAAATGTATTTGGCTAAGGTGTAAACTTCCGACTTCAACTGTATGTATGTATGTATGTATGTACAGGGGGGCAAAACATTTTCAGTCAGCCACCAATTGTGCAAGTTCTCCCACTTAAAAAGATGAGCGAGGCCTGTAATTTTCATCATAGGTACACTTCAACTATGACAGACAAAATGAGAAAAAAAATACAGAAAATCACATTGTAGGATTTTTAATGAATTTAATTGCAAATTATGGTGGAAAATAAGTATTTGGTCACCTAAAAACAAGCAAGATTTCTGGCTCTCACAAACCTGTAACTTCTTCTTTAAGAGGCTCCTCTGTCCTCCACTCGTTACCTGTATTAATGGCACCTGTTTGAACTTGTTATCAGTATAAAAGACACCTGTCCACAACCTCAAACAGTCACACTCCAAACTCCACTATGGCCAAGACCAAAGAGCTGTGAAAGGACACCAGAAACAAAATTGTAGACCTGCACCAGGCTGGGAAGACTGAATCTGCAATAGGTAAGCAGCTTGGTTTGAAGAAATCAACTGTGGGAGCAATTATTAGGAAATGGAAGACATACAAGACCACTGATAATCTCCCTCGATCTGGGGCTCCACGCAAGATCTCACCCCGTGGGGTCAAAATGATCACAAGAACGGTGAGCAAAAATCCCAGAACCACACGGGGGGACCTAGTGAATGACCTGCAGAGAGCTGGGACCAAAGTAACAAAGCCTACCATCAGTAACACACTACGCTGCCAGGGACTCAAATCCTGCAGTGCCAGACGTGTCCCCCTGCTTAAGCCAGTACATGTCCAGGCCCGTCTGAAGTTTGCTAGAGAGCATTTGGATGATCCAGAAGAAGATTGGGAGAATGTCATATGGTCAGATGAAACCAAAATATAACTTTTTGGTAAAAGCTCAACTCGTTGTGTTTGGAGGACAAAGAATGCTGAGTTGCATCCAAAGAACACCATACCTACTGTGAAGCATGGGGGTGGAAACATCATGCTTTGGGGCTGTTTTTCTGCAAAGGGACCAGGACGACTGATCCGTGTAAAGGAAAGAATGAATGGGGCCATGTATCGTGAGATTTTGAGTGAAAACCTCCTTCCATCAGCAAGGGCATTGAAGATGAAACGTGGCTGGGTCTTTCAGCATGACAATGATCCCAAACACACCGCCCGGGCAATGAAGGAGTAGCTTCGTAAGAAGCATTTCAAGGTCCTGGAGTGGCCTAGCCAGTCTCCAGATCTCAACCCCATAGAAAATATTTGGAGGGAGTTGAAAATCCGTGTTGCCCAGCAACAGCCCCAAAACATCACTGCTTTAGAGGAGATCTGCATGGAGGAATGGGCCAAAATACCAGCAACAGTATGTGAAAACCTTGTGAAGACTTACAGAAAATGTTTTACCTCTGTCATTGCCAACAAAGGGTATATAACAAAGTATTGAGATAAACTTTTGTTATTGATTTAATACTTATTTTCCACCATAATTTGCAAATAAATTCATAAAAAATCCTACAATGTGATTTTCTGGATTTTTTTTTCTCTCATTTTGTCTGTCATAGTTGAAGTGTACCTATGATGAAAATTACAGGCCTCTCTCATCTTTTTAAGTGGGAAAACTTGCACAATTGGTGGCTGACTAAATATTTTTCGCCCTACTGTATGTATCTATGTGTGCATGTGTGTGTGTATGTATGTATGCATGAGCCAGTTGCAGACACTCCTAATATGTCCTGTACATACTGTATGTCCTGTACAGAGCCTCAGTCTTGTTTATAAGATGGTGTGGGTCTTCATACATTACATTCCATGTAAGTACAGAGATAGAGAATGGGGCTAGGGTGTAGGGAGGGAGTTCCCTCCTGGCCCCTGTACTGTTATTGCTGTGCCACTGTGGATATACTAAGGCGACGTCCCAAATGCCACCCTATTCTCTACATAGTGGAGTACTTTTGACCAGGGTCCTTCAGGCTCTGGTCAAAAGTAGTGCCCTATATAGGAAATAGGGTGCCATTTGGGATGCACATAGCTCTGTGTTTACTCCTCTGTCTGTACACCACTCCCTGGAGGCCTGCTCTTAGACACAAGGTGACGTGTGTGTGTGTGTGTCTGTGTGTGTGTGTCCCTGTGTGTCCCTGTGTGTGTGTGTGTCCCTGTGTGTGTGTGTGTGTGTGTGTCCCTGTGTGTGTGTGTGTGTGTGTCTGTGTGTGTCCGTCCCTGTGTGTGTGTGTGTGTGTGTCCGTCCGTGCGTGCCTGTCTTTATGTGTGCTGTGGCTCTCTGCCAAAGTTATCTGGCAGATTGTTTTGTCTGTTTCCCATAGATGGAATTCAGTCAGCTAGGACCTCGGCGTTCGGAGTGAAAGGGGTGAGATTGACGGAGAGAAGACAAGAGTGGGTAGTTATAAAAAGATAATAAGAGAGAGCGAAAGAATGAAAGGGAGAGAGAGCAAGATAAAGGGAGGGAATGAGTGTGTGTGTTCCACAGTGGAACAGGTGGTCTAATCTGCAGACAGCTCTACCAGGCACCCCCTGTCCCTCCTCACCCATCCTCCAATCTCTGCAGTTTTAAGAATTTCTCACTTCTCCTTTTGGGCCATAGAGAGAGATGAGCGCTGTTACTGTTCTGGAGTGAGTGTTTTTATAACGGAGATATACATTGTGTATAGGCCTAATGCCTATTAGGCGAGGACATTGTTATTTGTGTCTTACCCACAAATAACAATGTCCTCAAGTCACCCTCACGTACACCACACTGTATTAGCATCTAAAAGTTCTCCCTCACTTGCAAACATTTGAACTATTGACTAAACAACATCTGCAAGCACCCCCCCCCCCCCCCCACACACACACACACAAACAAACAAACAAACGTACTCATCCACATAGAGAAGACTATTCTGAGATACAACTGCATTTGTCTGTCTTGTCGTGGGGAGAGAGATGAGAAACAGAGACATAGGAGGTGGACACACACACACACACACACACACACACACAGCTGTTCTGGAGTGTAACCTGCCTGGCTCTCCAGATCACACTAAGACTAAGTCCTCATGGAACACGTATGTAACATGCTCACAGGGATGTCTGTACTGATGCCAGGTGGCTGTTGGGGGGGTGAAAGGTGAGCTGGCGGTGAAACCAGTGCTTGTCAGGTGACACTTTTCACCAGTCATGTAGGGGCTGGGCTGAGAGAGAGAGAAACCACACGACCAACAACATTGGACACTTTATGGAACACAAAGCCTTCTATCTCATCCTGAAATATCCAAGGTCTGAGGTCATCTGCCTTTGGCCTAAAGAGCAGGAACCTGGACTTTTTTAAATAAATCAGACATACAGACATTGTCATCCTACAAGAAACATGGTATAGAGGAGACGGATCCACTGGTTGCCCTCTAGGTTACAGAGAGCTGGTAGTCCCATCCACCAAACTACCAGGTGTGAAACAGGGAAGGGACTCAGGGGGTACGCTAATTTGGTATATAGCAGACCTAACTCACTCTATTAATCAAAACTGGAACATTTTACATTTGGCTAGAAATTCAAAAGGAAATGATCTTAACAGAGAAAAATGTCCTCCTGTGTGCTACCTATATCCCCCCACTAGAATCCCCATGCTTTAATGAAGACAGCTACTCCATCCTGGAGGGGGAAATCAATCATTTCCAGGCCCAGAGACATGTACTTGTCTGTGGCAATCTAAATGCCAGAACCGGACAAGAACCTGACACCATCAGCACAATCAATCAATAAAATTTGATTTATAAAGCCCTTTATACATCGGCCGATGTCAAAGTGCTATACAGAAACCCAGCCTAAAACCCCAAACAGCAAGCAATGCAGATGTACAGTTGAAGTCGGACGTTTACATACACCTTAGCCAAATACATTTAAACTTGGTTTTTCACAATTCCTGACATTTAATCCAAGTAAACATTCCCTGTCTTAGGTCAGTTAGGATCACCACTTTATTTTAAGAATGTGAAAGGTCAGAATAATACTAGAGAGAATGATTTATTTCAGCTTTTATTTATTTCATCACATTCCCAGTGGGTCAGAAGTTTACATACACTCAATTAGTATTTGGTAGCATTGCCTTTCAATTGTTTAACTTGGGTCAAACGTTTCGAGTAGCCTTCCACAAGCTTCCCACAATAAGTTGGGTGAATTTTGGCCCATTCCTCCTGACAGAGCTGGTGTAACTGAATCAGGTTTGTAAGCCTCCTTGCTCGCACACGCTTTGTCAGTTCTGCCCACAAATGTTCTATAGAATTGAGGTCAGTGCTTTGTGATGGCCACTCCAATACCTTGACTTTGTTGTCCTTAAGCCATTTTGCCACAACTTTGGAAGTATGCTTGAGGTCATTGTCTATTTGGAAGACCCATTTGCGACCAAGCTTTAACTTCCTGACTGATGTCTTGAGATGTTGCTTCAATATATCCACATAATTTTCCATCGTTATGATGCCATCTATTTTGTGAAGTGCACCAGTCCCTTCTGCAGCAAAGCACCCACACAACATGATGCTGCCAACCCTGGTTCTTATCAGTTGGGATGGTGTTCTTCGGCTTCCAAGCCTCCCCCTTTTCCTCCAAACATAACGATGGTCATTATGACCAAACGGTTCTATTTTTGTTTCATCAGACCAGAGGACATTTCTCCAAAAAGTACGATCTTTGTCCCCATGTGCAGTTGCAAACCATAGTCTGGCTTTTTATTGGTGGTTTCTGAGCAGTGGCTTCTTCCTTGCTGAGCGGCTTTTCTGGTTATGTCGATATAGGACTTGTTTTACTATGGATATAGATACTTTTGTACCTGTTTCCTCCAGCATCTTCACAAGGTCCTTTGATGTTGTTCTGGGATTGATTTGCACTTTTTGCACCAAAGTATGTTCATCTCTAGGAGACAGAACTCTTCTCCTTCCTGAGCGGTATGACGGCTGGGTGGTCCCATGGTGTTCATACTTGTGTACTATTGTTTGTACAGATTAACGTGGTACCTTCAGGCGCTTGAGAATTGCTCCCAAGGGTGAACCACAATGCAGATAGACCTGTTAGCCAATGTGCGGGAGCACTGGTTGGTCGGCCCAATTGAGGTAGTATGTACATGAATGTATAGTTAAAGTGACTATGCATATATGATAAACAGAGAGTAGCAGCAAAGTAAAAAGAGGGTTTGGGGGGATTGAGGTTGGGCACACAATGCAAATAGTCCAGGTAGCCATTTGATTACCTGTTCAGGAGTCTTGTGGCTTGGGGGTAAAAACGATTGAGAAGCCTTTGTGTCCTAGACTTGGCACTCCGGTACCGCTTGCCATACAGTAGTAGAGAGAACAGTCTATGACTGGGGTGGCTGGGGTCTTTGACAGTTTTTAGGCCTTCCTCTGACACAACTTACCTTCTACCTTCTGTAGTGCCTTGCGGTCAGAGGCAGAGCAATTGCAATGTTGCAGCTGTAGAACCTTTTGAGGATTTCAGGGCCCATGCCAAATCATTTTAGTTTCCTGAGGTGGAATAGGCTTTGTCGTGCCTTCTTCACGACGGTCTTGGTTTGTTTGGACCAATCTAGTTTGTTGTTGATGTGGATACCAAGGAATTTGAAGCTCTCAACCTGCTCCACTACAGCCCTATCAATGAGAATGGGGACGTGCTCGGTGCTCCTTTTCCTGTAGTCCACAATCAACTCCTTAGTCTTGGTTACGTTGAGATGATAGGTTGTTATTCTGGCACCACACGGCCAGGTCTCTGACCTCCTCCCTATAGGCTGTCTCATCATTGTCTGTGATCAGGCCTACCACTGTTGTGTTGTCTGCAAACTTAATGATGGTATGGAGTCGTGCCTGGCCATGCAGTCGTGGGTGAACAGGGAGTACAGGAGGGGACTGAGCATGCAACCCCGTGGAGCTCTAGTGTTGAGGATCAGCGTGGCAAATGTGTTGCTACCCACCCTCACCACCTGGGGGCGGCCCGTCAGGAAGTCCAGGATCCAGTTGCAGAGGGAGGTGTTTAGTCCCAGGATCCTTAGCTTAGTGATGAGCTTTGAGGGTACTATGGTGTTGAATGCTGAGCTGTAGTCAATGAATAGCATTCTTACATAAGTGTTCCTTTTGTCCAGGTGGGAATGGGCAGTGTGGAGTGCAATAGAGATTGCATCATCTGTGGATCTGTTTGGGCGGTATGCAAATTGGAGTGGGTGTAGGGTTTCTGGGATAATGGTGTTGATGTGAGCCATTACCAACCTTTCAAAGCACTTCATGGCTACGGATGTGAGTGCTACGGGTCTGTAGTCATTTAGGCAGATTGCCTTTGTGTTCTTGGGCACAGGGACTATGGTGGTCTGCTTGAAACATGTTAGTATTACAGACTCAATCATGGACATATGGACATATTTGAAAATATCAGTGAAGACACCTACTGTTTGCTGATGATCTGGTGCTTCTGTCACCAACCAAGGAGGGCCTACAGCATCACCTAGATCTTCTGCATAGATTCAGCCAGACCTGGGTCCTGACAGTAAACCTCAGTAAGACCAAAATAATGGTGTTCCAAAAAAAGTCCAGTTGCCAGGATCACTAATACAAATTCCATCTAGACACCGTTGCCCTAGAGCACACAAAAAACAATACATACCTTGGCCTAAACATCAGCGCCACAGGTAACTTCCACACAGCTGTGAATGATCTGAGAGACAAGGCAAGAAGGGCCTTCTATGCCATCAAAAGGATCATAACATTTGACATACCAATTAGGATCTGGCTAAAAATACTTGAATCAGTTTCGAACCCATTAACCTTTATGGTTGTGAGGTCTGGGGTCCGCTCACCAACCAAGAATTCACAAAATGGGACAAACACGCCCTAAACATAGAGTACACAGTGGCAGAATACCTGACCGCTGTGGCTGACCCAAACTTAAGGAAAGCTTTGACTATGTACAGGCTCAGTGAGCATAGCCTTGCTATTGAGAGAGGCCGCTGGAGGCAGATCTGGCTCTCAAGAGAAGACAGGCTATGTGCACACTGCCCACAAAATGAAGTGGAAACTGAGCTTGCACTTCCTAACCTCCTGCCAAATGTATGACCATATTAGAGACACATATTTCCCTCAGATTACACAGATCCACAAAGAATTTGAAACCAAACCCGATTTTGATAAACTCCTATATCTACTGCGTGAAATACCACAGTGTGCCATCACGGCAGCAAGATTTGTGACATGTTGCCACAAGAAAAGGGCAACCAGTGAAGAACAAACACCATTGTAAATACAACCCATATTTATGTTTATTTATTTTCCCTTTTGTACTTTAACCATTTGCACATTGTTACAACACTGCATATATACATAATATGACATTTGTAATGTCTTTATTCTTTTGGAACTTCTGTGAGTGTACTGTTCATTTTTATTGTTTATTTCACTTTGTATATGATCTACTTAACTTACTTTGGCAATATTAACATATGTTTCCCATGCCAATAAAGCCCCTTAAATTGAGAGAGAGAGAGAGACTGATCAGGGATAAATCTAATAAATGGAGGGATGGCCGCTTTATCAGGTGCATGAGGCAGGGCAAGCAGCCATCCAATTAGAAGGCTCAGAGTTGAGGTTGCTGGGTGGAGCTGGCTGTCCAGTTCGTCCAATACAAAATAATGGTCCTACGCTTGGCATGGGGCTCGTGAATGGGTCATCATTAATTTGTCATCGACCAATTACCTCTCTCTCACTGTATATTTCTGTAAGCCAGTGTCTGTGAGTTACATTGTTGCCATCATGCAGAGTGAGATTGTGTGATCAGGGTTGCCCATCGATTGGTAGTGATGTACACTGCGTACACCAAACATTAGGAACACCTTCCTAATTGAGTTTTTTGAGCCTCAATTCGTCAGGGCATGGACTCTACAAGGTGTCAAGAGTTCAACAGGGATGTTGGCCTATATTGACTCCAATGCTTCCCACGGTAGTGTCAAGTTGCCTGGATGTCCTTTGGGTGGTGGACCATTCTTGATACACACAGGAAATTGTTGAGCATTAAAAACCCAGCAGCGGTGCAGTTCTTGACACAAACCTGTGCCCCTGGCACCTACTACCATACCCCGTTCAAATGCACTTCAATATTTTGTCTTGCCCATTCACCATCTGAGTGGCACACATACACAATCCATGTCTCAATTGTCTCAATTGTCTCCAGGCTTATCCTGTCTCCTCCCCTTCATCTCCACTGATTGAAGTGGATTTAAACATCAATAAGGGATCATAGCTTTCACCTGGATTCACCTGGTCAGTCAATAACATGGAAAGAGCAGGTGTTCTTAATGTTTTGTACACTCGTCTATATTCGCCTAGTGTTGTCAGTGAACAGTGCGCTGTGTGAAGGATGTCAGTCTGCAATGAGCAGCTGCTGCTTCATTACTGTGATCAGTATTGAGACCAAGTAGCAGTCCTGTCTTCTCTGAGGGCCAGACAGAGGCACCACAGCTGCATCCTATCCTAGGTGTACATACCACTAACCTCCTGGCCCAATTACTGAGCCTGCCGAAAGCTACTGATCCTCTCATTACCAAGGAAATGGAGATATGTCATACAACCATTGTGTGCTGTAGTTTTCTTGACGTTATCTTGAGTATATTGTGTGTGTGTGTGTGTGTGTGTGTGTGTGTGTGTGTGTGTGTGTGTGTGTGTGTGTGTGTGTGTGTGTGTGTGTGTGTGTGTGTGTGTGTGTGTGTGTGTGTGTGTGTGTAACTCTGGGCTGCTTTGGAGATGGATGAGTGTCCACTTGCGCTCATCACTCTTCTCCAGTATGTCTCCTCTCCCTCCATACATCACTATAATGACTCAATAGGCTGATCATTAGGCTGATTGTTAAGCTGGTCCTTTAAGCATGGCTCTAGCTCTGTCTGCTCTGTGCTCTGGTTCATATGCTCTGGACATATGGGGTGGCAGGTAGCATAGTGGTTAGAGTGTTGGGCCAGTAACCAAAAGGTTGCAAGATCGAAGCCCCGAGCTGACAAGATAAAACTCTGTCGTTCTGCCCCTGAACAAGGCAGTTAACCCACTGTTCCTAGGCTGTCATTGAAAATAAGAATTTGTTCTTAACTGACTTGCCTAGTTAAATAAAGGTAAAATATATCTACTGTGTCTTTACAGCTCTGGGTTGGAACTGCCCAGGATCAGTTTACCTTCCCCAAATCCTAACTTTAACCATTAGGGGGAAATGCTAAACTGACCCGATAAAAGTGTTTAGGGGCAACTTTATCCAACTTTTTTCGTCTTTATGGTAAGTGCCCACTAGTTTCCCTGTCTTTCTGTGCTTCACCAGCACTGCCTGCGCCCTCCGGTGGCCATATAGTGAAACTGAAACTCAATTCATTTCCATGTTGAAGGGATTATGGATGATATATTTAGGGGAATTCTCTACTGTGCTGTACAGGAACAGATGGCCTTCCTCTTTGTTCATCTCCATGCCAACGCAAGGCAGATGTTTATTTATGTGGATTTTTTCAAATTTTATTGCCCATTTTTGTTAAATCCAAGATAATTTCTAATCTGTCCCAGTGGGGCTGGTTATTTGTTTCAGTGTTGATCACAGCTAGTGGGTGTCTAGGGTAAAGTTCATCACAAATGAATAAACTGTTGTTACTGAACTGAATTTTAAACATTGCCTGGTTAAACATGCAGGGGGTCTAGGAGGAATCTGTTTTATGGCCCCTTGTTTCATTCATATAACTGGGTTGTGTGTGTGTGTGTGTGTGCATGTGCGTGTGTGTGTTTGGAATGGGGGAGATATCTCCATGAGATAAGGCTCCCTACACCAGTCCCCCTCATACCCCCCTTCCCCAGTCCTCAAACCAAAGGAATGACTCCCTCTTCTGAGGCCCGGTCTAGACAAGCTGTCCCCCTCTGTTATTAGGACAGGGTACAATGGGGAAATGCCAGGATTAGAATTTTTTTTTATTTTTTTATTTCACCTTTATTTAACCAGGTAGGCTAGTTGAGAACAAGTTCTCATTTGCAACTGCGACCTGGCCAAGATAAGGCATAGCAGTGTGAACAGACAACACAGAGTTACACATGGAGTAAACAATTAACAAGTCAATAACACAGTAGAAAAAAGGGGAGTCTATATATACATTGTGTGCAAAAGGCATGAGAAGGTAGGCAAATAATTACAATTATGCAGATTAACACTGGAGTGATAAATGATCAGATGGTTATGTAAAGGTAGAGATATTGGCGTGCAAAAGAGCAGAAAAATAAATAAATAAAAACAGTATGGGGATGAGGTAGGTGAAAATGGGTGGGCTATTTACCAATAGACTATGTACAGCTGCAGCGATCGGTTAGCTGCTCAGATAGCAGATGTTTGAAGTTGGTGAGGGAGATAAAAGTCTCCAACTTCAGTGATTTTTGCAATTCGTTCCAATCACAGGCAGCAGAGAACTGGAACGAAAGGCGGCCAAATGAGGTGTTGGCTTTAGGGATGATCAGTGAGATACACCTGCTGGAGCGCGTGCTACGGATGGGTGTTGCCATCGTAACCAGTGAACTGAGATAAGGCGGAGCTTTACCTAGCATGGACTTGTAGATGAGCTGGAGCCAGTGGGTCTGGCGACGAATATGTAGCGAGGGCCAGCCGATTAGAGCATACAAGTCGCAGTGGTGGGTGGTATAAGGTGCTTTAGTGACAAAACGGATGGCACTGTGATAAACTGCATCCAGTTTGCTGAGTAGAGTGTTGGAAGCAATTTTGTAGATGACATCGCCGAAGTCGAGGATCGGTAGGATAGTCAGTTTTACTAGGGTAAGTTTGGCGGCGTGAGTGAAGGAGGCTTTGTTGCGGAATAGAAAGCCGACTCTTGATTTGATTTTCGATTGGAGATGTTTGATATGGGTCTGGAAGGAGAGTTTAGAGTCTAGCCAGACACCTAGGTACTTATAGATGTCCACATATTCAAGGTCGGAACCATCCAGGGTGGTGATGCTGGTCAGGCGTGCGGGTGCAGGCAGCGAACGGTTGAAAAGCATGCATTTGGTTTTACTAGCGTTTAAGAGCAGTTGGAGGCCACGGAAGGAGTGCTGTATGGCATTGAAGCTCGTTTGGAGGTTAGATAGCACAGTGTCCAAGGACGGGCCGGAAGTATATAGAATGGTGTCGTCTGCGTAGAGGTGGATCAGGGAATCGCCCGCAGCATGAGAAACATCATTGATATATACAGAGAAAAGAGTCGGCCCGAGAATTGAACCCTGTGGCACCCCCATAGAGACTGCCAGAGGACCGGACAGCATGCCCTCCGATTTGACACACTGAACTCTGTCTGCAAAGTAATTGGTGAACCAGGCAAGGCAGTCATCCGAAAAACCGAGGCTACTGAGTCTGCCAATAAGAATACGGTGATTGACAGAGTCGAAAGCCTTGGCAAGGTCTATGAAGACGGCTGCACAGTACTGTCTTTTATCGATGGCGGTTATGATATCGTTTAGCACCTTGAGCGTGGCTGAGGTACACCCGTGACCAGCTCGGAAACCAGATTGCACAGCGGAGAAGGTACGGTGGGATTCAAGATGGTCAGTGATCTGTTTGTTGACTTGGCTTTCGAAGACCTTAGATAGGCAGGGCAGGATGGATATTGGTCTGTAACAGTTTGGGTCCAGGGTGTCGCCCCCTTTGAAGAGGGGGATGACTGCGGCAGCTTTCCAATCCTTGGGGATCTCAGACGATATGAAAGAGAGGTTGAACAGGCTGGTAATAGGGGTTGCGACAGAATATGACCCTTTGACGGAGATACAGTATTTAACACAAATATGAAATTGTTTGTACAGTATAATCCTTCTTCTGCTGTCAAACAAATCCTTAGGGGGGCTCTAACCAAGATGTCTTTAATCCTTGATATTCTGAATTTCTAAAATCATATCTGGTCCATCTTAATGGATTGCAGGATCAGGGTCAGTGGAAGGCCTTTATGATTGGTGATGTGAGCAGACTATATTTACACTACGGTCAAATCATGACTGATATTTAATTATAGATCCACAGCTACCTAACGGATGTCATTGCTCAGCCTGGCGCACAGAAATAGAATCGGAAATAGAATCTATAATCTGACAACCAGAGTGAATAAAACAGGATAGGCAGAAGCGACAGAAACGGTATACCGTATATGGGCCACTCATCTCTGGGTCCTTTGTAGTGTTATTTCTATAACCTACATTTTACTCATGACGCCGACATGTATGTACCTACATACAGGTCTAAGGGTCAGCAGTTTGAGTAGGTTTCCTATTGTCTCCAGCTCCAGGAAGTGACATCAGAGGCAGGAAGCAGAGCAGTGAAGGTAAAGGGGGCAGCAGACACGTATGTGCCTGTGAAGTGACCGGCAGAGGAAGGAAACAGAGGACCTACTGGAACCGTACCCCCCCCCCCCCGCCATTTTCTGTCTATCTCCCAGATTGGGGGTAGTGCTGGGAAGAGTTGGGGTGGAGACAGGGTGGAGGGTGAAGCACAACGGGTGGGGGGGGGGGGGGGGGGGGGGGGGGGGTAAAGAGGTAGGAGTCAGACTGAAAATAGAGTGGATATGACTGTGAATTGATTACCGATTCTGACACTTGACACCCCTCTAATCAGCAGCCAGTGTGTGAAGGCCATGGGAAGGCCATATTCATGTAGCTCAGATAATAGGGAATAGATATGTAGGGTACATTGTGCATTTATACAACCTCAGATTGTGCTGTGTGTGTGTGTAAATTTTTTTGGACTAATGCCAATGTGACGTACCTTGGCAGGGTTGTGCCTGTCCACCGCGCCCAGTGTAGGGTACACAAGCTGGTGACACTGCTGGAGGCCCTGAACCATGACTCCAGTGAGTCACTCTCTAGAGTCACAGCGCAGCCGGCCAAACGCCCTCCACAGCCTCAACCTTGGCCTTAGCCTCAGTCCCAGCCCCAGCTCTGAGTCTAATCCGTCTTTACAGACATATACAGTTATTATATGTGTCTGACAGGGAGTTTCTCATCCATTCTCTATCTGGCTGAACACGCCTGGAGAGGAAGGAGTGAGATGGGCAGCTGCAGAGAAGAGAGGGATTCTAATGATATGGAGTAAGGAGAGAGGGAGCGAGGGGGCAGGGGGAAGCTAGAGGAAGGGTGGAAGAGAGGAGAATGAAGACAGACAGCTAGAGGAAAAGGGAATGGCAGGGGCGAGGAAAGAGATTGGGCAGTAGACCAGGGAAAAGGGCAAAGGGATGAGGATGTTTGGGCGATGGGTGGAAGGGCACAGGAGTTTGAGGAAATTGTCTGTAGAAGTGACCTAGTAGGGGCTGGGGGCGAGGGAGAGGGCGGGCTGGGAGGAATTTTAGCAGAGGAGTGGAGAGAGCCCTGTGCCACCTGCAATAACAGACCAGCCTAAATACTCTAGCCAATGGAACCTACACAATACCATCATAGTGGTTTCACCAGAAAAGGACACCACCATGTCTGATGTTTTTGTGTATTTTACTACATGGTTTATTTACAGTGTCCACATACATTTATGAAGTCCAGACAAGGTTATGTAACACAACTACACCTTGCCTGTCTGTGTGTGTCTGTGCCAGTCTTGACTGCAGGTTAGCTTTTTCTGTCATGAATCTTGTTCTGGAGGGAGCTCTGCAGAGTGGTCACTAGCTGACACAAACCTTAAATTAAGACCAAAAAGCTATGTTCTTTTTCATGAATTTTTACAATATAGAGAATGTTGACTTCGCAACTGGCCTATCTAGTGGAAATAAATTATTTTCTAATATTTTAATTCTGAACAGAACCATATTTGTTGGTTCCGACCATCAAAATACAGTTCTGAAACGTTTGGAACCAAAAAAAAGTACCGGTTTATATCGTTCCTTTCTGTTCCTTTTTAAACTTGCTGTGGAGTGGGTAAGCAATTTAATCGGTATAGGAAAGTCGTTAAGAGCAATTGTATTTTGCCGTAACAGAATGGTTTAATCATAATGAAAGACAAACACACACACACCGCTGCCAGTCACATTGTAGCGTGTGAGAACGCAACTGAAATAGTTGCTGGTAGGGAGAGAGGACGGAGGAAGCTGCGGGGAAGTGTTGGGCATCTTGTTATGACATGCACTTTCTGAATTAGGCCCACAGAATTATACCTACAGAGGAGCTGCTTCTATGGAGAAACTGTGAATGTCTGAATTTCCCGAATTGCTTTAACGCTGGACCCGAGCAAACGTTAGCTAGCTAACAAGCTTGTGTGTGCAGAGCAGCACTATAATTAAAAACACGTATTTTTGTAGTTAATACACCAATGTGAAACGTGATGGCTATAGTATCCTTAACTAGCATTGAAAAAGTAAATCCATTCT
Source organism: Oncorhynchus clarkii lewisi (assembly GCF_045791955.1). Lineage (NCBI taxonomy): Eukaryota > Metazoa > Chordata > Actinopteri > Salmoniformes > Salmonidae > Oncorhynchus > Oncorhynchus clarkii. Next base: position 69,679,517 of record NC_092158.1, on the reverse strand, counting down.
TTCTGAATCATGTTTGTTACGTAATCAGTACGCTACAGTAGCCTATGCTTCAGAGGGGAGGGGCAGGTAGCCTACACACACACACACACACACTAGCAGAGATTTACAGCTGGCAGGCAGAAGCTGGAATACATTTCTGAGTGACAGAGTGAGGGCTTTGCATTGGTGCTTTGTTGCACGTTATTAACCGGTTCACATGCTTTTAAAATAAAGGTTCTGTCCCGGAACAGTATAGGTAATTTTGGTTCGGGTTCTTTTCCTCAGATAATGTAGTTATTTTCTGGTTTTATTTCCTGCCCCCTGAACCGGTTCAAACCCTTGACAGAAATCCCTCAGGTTTGCCTCCAGGACAAGACTCATCCCAATGAACGTCAACCTGTGTTCTGACTGGTCAGCTGTCTCCCCCTTTCCATGCCAGTTGTCCAGGCAAAGAGAGGACCCCCGTCCCCAGTCCCACGCCCCTACTCCTCCATACTGCGAGTGGGGAATTTATGGCTCACAGTGGAATCTGGACATGGAGGGGTCACCACACTGCACCACTTCCCACAGCCTTACCCACATCAACGGAGTGCCCCAGGATCCTCTGTGTCAACAGGCAGCCCAGCCACGACAGACCAGGATGTCAAACTCACTGCAGTCTCAAACACTCTATAGGGCAAATCTCAAACACTCTATAGGGCGTGGCACTTAGACAGACACACAAGTGTCCATGTTAGGAAGATGACTGACAGTATGGTCACACAGGAGGATCTCTCAGACAGTGTCTATCTCAAACACACACATTATCATGTCATTTATTTAGCCAGGATACTCCACTCGGTAACATTTGCCCCACATACACACATACTTGGAACTAATCCACATTGATCAGAGACTCATCTCCCCCACTCCACTCTGACAGAACACATTTTGTGCTGTGTGACCAAGACCGCTATAATGGTCTTCAATTATTACATTTGAGATGGGGTTCAGTGAAGGTCACTGTGTGTGTTAGATAAACAGAGAGCGAGAGAGGCGGAGAGAGGGAGAGACGACTTGGCTGGACTCAAACATTGTGTCCATTCAGCTCTTAGCAGTGCTACATACACAGTCCAGGCATCAGCACTAAATGTAATTGTGTCAGATGGAGGGCTGAGAGAGAGAGAGCTCTGACAGGCCTGACAGAGTAGCAGTGTGCCAATACGCCACTCCATACTGAGGAGGCCCACTGGGAATGATGTTGAAAGGGTATGGCAACAAAGCTTAGAACCAACAAAAGTGTGTGTGTCATACATCTACTCACACAGAAAGGAGGGCTTCAATCTCAGGACTAGAGGGAACCGGAGGGGGAAAGAAGTGATATGAAAAGAGGAGAAAGAGGGGTAGAGGACAGCGATGGGACAGGCCGTGAGACGAGCAGTGTGACTGTAGATATCCAGCTAAATGGAGTGACCGGAATTGATTGTAACACACAGTGAGTGCAGAGGCATGGGACTGTGAACCACAGTGATATCTAGCATGGCCGTTTTTTTCTCTTTCCTCATCTTATCAAGTTTGGCACAGTTGGCATCTCGTTAACCCGCCGGTTGGTTGGTTCCGGGTAGGTTGGTTGGTTCCGCGAGCCGACACTGTGAGCGGGCAGCAGCAGCGGTGGAGCCCAGCCCAGGGGGGTTGAGATGGGGCGCAGTGGAGCGAGTAAACGTGATGAACGTTGATTGTTTGTGGGTTACCCTCCAAAGTGCTCCCTCTGCTGTGCGTTGTTATGTAATGACCGCCAGGGACGGCTGATGGTCTTTTGGTGCTCTCCCCCTATACACCCCCCTTGAGGAGAGAGAAAGGGCTGTCAGCACCCATCAGGGTCAAACTCTATCTCGCTCAGTCAGACACAGGGACCCTCTTTGGGCTGTGTGCCAATTACTAAGGTTGTCCAACAGACCCAGAGAGAGAGAGAGAGGAGGGGTGGTTTTACTCCAGACAGATACACATACTGTACAGCAGCTCAGACTTACAACAGTATAGTAAATACACTACTCACACACCACAGTACAATAGTAAATAAGCTACTTCAGTCTTCAGAGTAACAATGTAGTAGTATGCAAAATCTAAATCTGCCCACTCAAACACCTGATAGACAGATTTCCTCACAGAAGGCTCACAGTGGCTCCTTGGCTGGGCGTATTCTCGCTCTGACTCAGTCTCACCCTCATCAATATTAGAGGGGCCATTTTGCCGGGCTGACAGGCCAGTTGACTTCTCCTGGAGAAACCCGAAGAGTGGAGTAGCACTGTGTCACCTGACTCAGCAGATGCAAGTTATGTAGTCCTGTGTCTGGTTGAATAGAAAACACATGTAGCCTACTGTAGGGTCAGCCTGAGTCAGAGATCGGGGGCTGCATCCCACATAGCACCCTATTCCCTATGGGTCGCGGTCAAAAGTAGTGCACCACATAGGACATAGGGTGCCATTTGAGAGAGAGAGAGAGAGAGAGAGAGAGAGAGAGAGAGCCTACAGGCTATAGACAGTGCTCAATGGTCACAGGGGACACGGAACAGTTCAGCTCACCAGCTGCTATGGCCCTCACGCTGTCTGACTCCCACCACTGACCTTAATGTGCAACCCCCCCCCCCTAGTCCCATCTCCCCCTCCTTACCCCCTCCTCATATCCCCTCACTCAGGGACCACGTGACCCCTTCCAGACAGCACCATCTGCCTACCCTGCTCTGCTCTCCCACCTTATGAACACAATCTCCAAGATAAGACCCTGGTCTCTCCCTCTCCCATGGAGGACTCCGACTGACCAGTTATAGACTGACCCTCTGGCAGCGGTATGGAGCTATGTCTATAATGTTCACTGATAGGGTCTCGCCAAAGCCTCACAGACTCTCATAGATATCTTTGGAAGTCGGCTGAGGTGGAAGTAGTTGAAGGTGGTGGTGAATTCAAGGTGTGTGTTCAGGTGCTGAGCTGCCCTTGACAAGGCTGGTGTATCAACACCAGGTGGGCGAGAGGGGTCTGCAGCCATGTGGAGAACAGGAGGAGGAGAGGAAGGCAGGGAGGGCGGCCGTGTGTGGCTCTGTGCGTGGGCAGTATCTTTCTTCCTGTGACTCGACTCCGTTTCCCCAGGCAGGCAGGCGGCTTTGAAGTGGCTCTCCCTAGCCTGCTCCCTGCACCCCTCTCCACTGCACCCTCCAATGTAATAGCAGCCACATGGGCCCCCAGCCACGCCTCAACCACACTATATTTCTCCTTTCTCCTCACTCTTTCCCTCTCTCCTCTGCATCCTCCTCCCTTTCCCCCTCTCCTCTGCATCCTCCTCCCTTTCCCTCTCTCCTCTGCATCCTCCTCCCTTTCCCTCTCTCCTCTGCATCCTCCTCCCTTTCCCCCTCTCCTCTGCATCCTCCTCCCTTTCCCTCTCTCCTCTGCATCCTCCTCCCTTTCCCCCTCTCCCCTATTTGTTCTCAATCATTCTCTGCTTCAGTTGTCTCTCTTTGTTTCTTTATTTTCTACCCGTTCTGTTCTTTACTCCTCTTTGTGGTCAATGCCAGTCCAAAACACATGTAATAACACTGTTTTTCGCTTCAGGAACTGAAAGCATTGCATACAGAACTGTAGAATAATACTACTACCTGAGTCGTTGTATGTGGTTGTGGTTTAGATTGGGACTGATTTAGTTCTTGGTCATTTCTTGGCATCTCTGGTCAGAGGTGACAGGGGTTCCTGTCAATGCAATAACTTCCTGTGACTATGAGTTTCTAGTTTAGTTACACCTACAAACTTATTAGGCATTTCCTAGCAACGATTTTGTTTCTCTCAAGCCATGCCTCACTAGGCAACAGCTCCATGCTTCCTCACCTTCATTTCTCCACTTGTATTTTTGCCCCAAGTCTATCTCTGTATCTGGGTACAAAAAGGCTTTGTTTAAATGACATTGAGAACGCCGTGGCAAGGGCGCCCCCCACACGTCACGGTTTCCGAAGAGACACGAATAGTTGTGTAAACATTCAGGCCCAAACTTTTTGGCACAGCCAGAGGGAGCCCGTACGCTCCAATACGGCAAGCCGAGTGCGCGGTAATGGAAGGCAGGCGCTTTGCTCAATCGACGCGCAGATTCTACCAACGCGCCCCCGGCCTGTTTGTCTCAGTTTAACAGGCAGGCTGAGCAAGAGAAGGATTTACGCTGAGCCAGTCTTGCGGAGGAGGGGGAGCAACACCAACCAAACAGCCCAAACAACGGAAAAGAGGGGGGTTGGAAAGGAAGGAAACTGGATAGGTGAATGCCACAGAGCATCGCCAGCAGACTAAGCTATAATTGGCGAGGCCATATTCTGTATTTTCAGATGTTTCTATCTTATTTTACAACTCCTTGTAGCAGCGAATCTCACTCTCATTTTACTGCTGAACAATCCCAGCTGTCCAATGAATGGAGTTGCTTTCTGCCTCGTTGGAATCCCACCCTTCCCAGAGAACGAAGTAAGTGATCGACCCCACTGTGTTGTCATCGATGTATCCTCGTCTCCTGCGTTTTCTCTTCAAGGTTTACCTCCAGAAGCTCTTGCATTGGGCTGTCGGGTTCGTCAGAGAGCATGATTTCGTAAGAGGATTAGTTCACGTCGCTACTGTGTACACACAGACATATGATACAGAAAACCCCGTAATTTAAACGAGTCCTTTTGCAACTTTGTCCACACCCCAACATTTGAGTGTGTTTTCCGCTGGTGTTGATTGTTTATTTTCGCCAGAACGCCGTGGCCAGTGTTCGAGAGACAAATTAAAACGGATCCCTTGCGAATTGCGATTTCAAAGCCACACTGACGCTTGGACGTTAGAATGTAATTTTGTCTGACTATTGAGTGGAGCTGTCATACTCGGGACGGGACGTCCGGCACAGGGAGTGAACTCAGGTCATTATCCAACGATACCCGCCATACCCAGATAACGGTTTTAATTGTCAATTTAATCAAGCCTTTTTATTAGAAGTTTCTCGGTTTGTTGCAGTTTGTTTCCATTTCAAGTAGTCGACGTGATTGGTTAATAAAAGACACTCACAAACGCGTTAAACATAATTATTGAGCTTTAATCTTATGACTCTCTTCCCTTGTCATTCCGGTTAGTTTTCCTGCAAATCTTTCCCTATCTACTTTGGCTATTCAAGGACACGGGTTCCCTCTCCTAAATGTTTCTGTAGCCACTTGATAAAGCCAGAGAAAGCTCTGTAGAATGTAACGATTTCTAGATATATGGTTACTTTGAACTACACATGTTGCAACATAGTATCCCTGCAATGGTCGACTGAACACATTGAATTAGAGACTCGCCTTCTAAATGACTTTTTATGACCACAGACACAAACTGTTTGCCAATGTTTGGGTTAGGGTTAGGGCTTTGACACTGTCTGGCGCCTCTCTGTCTCTCTGTGTGTGTGTGTGTGTGGTGTCTATTTCATGTGTTTGTGACACAGTGTTTCACAACATCACCTGCGTCTTATCAACTTCTGCTTACAAACGTCTCCCTACTTTTCTGTGCCATGGGCGACTTCTCTGAAGCACTACTTGCGTCTCCTGCAAAGAAAATTTCCCCTAATCCGTTTTCCTCAAAACACAACAATTATTTTGTTAACGAGACTAGTTTGACTACATTGGGACAAAGATGGATGAAAAATAAGAAAATAAAAGGTTAAATGAATAAGCGTCTTGTGAACACCATGATGTTCTAACTTCCCCCCCCCCCCCCGTATCAACAGTGATGATGTCCTTCATTTAAAGGTCCTAACAGTCAGCACATGACCCTGGTCACAGCCACAGCCTCCAGACCCAACTTCAGACCTGAGCCCTGCCCTGCCCCCACCCTCAACTCAGACCTCATCCCATCTCTAACCCTGACACTAGTGTCAACCCCAGTCCCAATCCTGAAGTACTCCCCGAAGAGGGAGATTGAGATGCCATTTTGTTTTTAGAGACTCTTCTGAAGACCAACAAGGATCCTGTTACCACAGAGCTTTGTTGTCTGCCTGGGTCTAAGGAGGGGAGAAGTGGCCCTGCGTGCTTCCCCTCTCCTCCCCCTCCCCTGGTCAGGCAGCCTGGCCTGATTGAACACTGATTCAATTAAGAGCAAACCGGCCAGCAGAAAGAGAGAAAACAGGGAGAGGGAGGACATCTAATATTACATTTGTTTTCGGTAGCCGTTTGAATGAGAAAATATAGGCCACAGTCTGAGGAGTCTGTTGTCAGTTGGCTCAGTGTGGAGTCTGATGGGAGTCTGTTGTCAGTTGGCTCAGCGTGGAGTCTGAAGGGAGTCTGTTGTCAGTTGGCTCAGTGTGGAGTCTGATGGGAGTCTGTTGTCAGTTGACTCAGTGTGGAGTCTGATGGGAGCCTGTTGTCAGTTGGCTCAGTGTGGAGTCTGATGGGAGTCTGTTGTCAGTTGACTCAGTGTGGAGTCTGATGGGAGCCTGTTGTCAGTTTGCTCAGCGTGGAGTCTGTTGTCAGTTGGCTCAGCGTGGAGTCTGATGGGAGCCTGTTGTCAGTTGGCTCAGTGTGGAGTCTGATGGGAGTCTGTTGTCAGTTGACTCCGTGTGGAGTCTGATGGGAGCCTGTTGTCAGTTTGCTCAGCGTGGAGTCTGTTGTCAGTTGGCTCAGTGTGGAGTCTGATGGGAGCCTGTTGTCAGTTATCTCAGCGTGGAGTCTGATGGGAGTCTGTTGTCAGTTGGCTCAGTGTGGAGTCTGTTGTCAGTTGGCTCAGTGTGGAGTCTGTTGTCAGTTGGCTCAGTGTGGAGTCTGTTGTCAGTTGGCTCAGCGTGGAGTCTGTTGTCAGTTTGCTCAGTGTGGAGTCTGTTGTCAGTTGGCTCAGCGTGGAGTCTGATGGGAGTCTGTTGTCAGTTGGCTCAGTGTGGAGTCTGATGGGAGTCTGTTGTCAGTTGGCTCAGCGTGGAGTCTGTTGTCAGTTGGCTCAGTGTGGAGTCTGTTGTCAGTTGGCTCAGTGTGGAGTCTGATGGGAGTCTGTTGTCAGTTGGCTCAGTGTGGAGTCTGATGGGAGTCTGTTGTCAGTTGGCTCAGCGTGGAGTCTGAAGGGAGTCTGTTGTCAGTTGGCTCAGTGTGGAGTCTGTTGTCAGTTGGCTCAGTGTGGAGTCAGTTGGCTCAGTGTGGAGTCTGTTGTCAGTTGGCTCAGTGTGGAGTCTGTTGTCAGTTGGCTCAGTGTGGAGTCTGTTGTCAGTTGGCTCAGCGTGGAGTCTGTTGTCAGTTGGCTCAGCGTGGAGTCTGTTGTCAGTTGGCTCAGTGTGGAGTCTGTTGTCAGTTGGCTCAGTGTGGAGTCTGATGGGAGTCTGTTGTCAGTTGGCTCAGCGTGGAGTCTGAAGGGAGTCTGTTGTCAGTTGGCTCAGTGTGGAGTCTGTTGTCAGTTGGCTCAGTGTGGAGTCTGTTGTCAGTTGGCTCAGTGTGGAGTCTGTTGTCAGTTGGCTCAGCGTGGAGTCTTGTCAGTTGGCTCAGTGTGGACTCTGTTGTCAGTTGGCTCAGTGTGGAGTCAGTTGGCTCAGTGTGGAGTCTGTTGTCAGTTGGCTCAGCGTGGAGTCTGTTGTCAGTTGGCTCAGTGTGGAGTCTGTTGTCAGTTGGCTCAGTGTGGAGTCTGTTGTCAGTTGGCTCAGCGTGGAGTCTGATGGGAGTCTGTTGTCAGTTGGCTCAGTGTGGAGTCTGATGGGAGTCTGCTGTCAGTTGGCTCAGTGTGGAGTCTGATGGGAGTCTGTTGTCAGTTGACTCCGTGTGGAGTCTGATGGGAGCCTGTTGTCAGTTTGCTCAGCGTGGAGTCTGTTGTCAGTTGGCTCAGTGTGGAGTCTGATGGGAGTCTGTTGTCAGTTGGCTCAGTGTGGAGTCTGTTGTCAGTTGGCTCAGTGTGGAGTCTGTTGTCAGTTGGCTCAGTGTGGAGTCTGTTGTCAGTTGGCTCAGCGTGGAGTCTGTTGTCAGTTTGCTCAGTGTGGAGTCTGATGGGAGTCTGTTGTCAGTTGGCTCAGTGTGGAGTCTGATGGGAGTCTGTTGTCAGTTGGCTCAGCGTGGAGTCTGTTGTCAGTTGGCTCAGTGTGGAGTCTGTTGTCAGTTGGCTCAGCGTGGAGTCTGATGGGAGTCTGTTGTCAGTTGGCTCAGTGTGGAGTCTGATGGGAGTCTGTTGTCAGTTGGCTCAGCGTGGAGTCTGAAGGGAGTCTGTTGTCAGTTGGCTCAGTGTGGAGTCTGTTGTCAGTTGGCTCAGTGTGGAGTCAGTTGGCTCAGTGTGGAGTCTGTTGTCAGTTGGCTCAGTGTGGAGTCTGTTGTCAGTTGGCTCAGTGTGGAGTCTGTTGTCAGTTGGCTCAGCGTGGAGTCTGTTGTCAGTTGGCTCAGCGTGGAGTCTGTTGTCAGTTGGCTCAGTGTGGAGTCTGTTGTCAGTTGGCTCAGCGTGGAGTCTGAAGGGAGTCTGTTGTCAGTTGGCTCAGTGTGGAGTCTGTTGTCAGTTGGCTCAGCGTGGAGTCTTGTCAGTTGGCTCAGTGTGGAGTCTGTTGTCAGTTGGCTCAGCGTGGAGTCTGATGGGAGTCTGTTGTCAGTTGGCTCAGTGTGGAGTCTGATGGGAGTCTGCTGTCAGTTGGCTCAGTGTGGAGTCTGATGGGAGTCTGTTGTCAGTTGGCTCAGTGTGGAGTCTGTTGTCAGTTGGCACAGCTTGGAGTCTGATGGGAGTCTGCTGGGAGTGGCAGTTGGAGGAGGACCGTTTTAACGTCCAGGGGGGACTGCATGTTGTTTGCAGGGCTGGAGGGTTGGGTGTTGCATCACTGCCTTAGCTGTAATCAATAGGGATGACTGTACAGTACAGGGGGGGATGGATGGCTGGGTGGGTGGGGCGGAGGCAGGCCCAGTAAGACCCAGAGCGTGTTGCGTCATGTGATGCATACATTTTATCGATAGGAAATATGAGAGTTCTGAAAATCATCTCTGCTGCTAAGCCAATCAATGATGCAGCTGCCCTTGTGTTACAGGAGCATGTGGTTCCCATTGGGTTCTGTGCATGTCAATCAGGCATATGCTTTCTTCCTTTCTTATATGTATCTGAGGAAGACTTTCCATTATGGTGTGTGTACGCTCACTCTTTGATAACCATCGACGTAATGATCTTTTAACCACTATGTTCTAACTGTTTATTAAAGATGTATAAAGTAAAGTGTTACTGAAGTATCTGTAAAAAATCTTCTTTAAAAGCCCCTCTCTCTTTTGCACACGGGTAGAGCATCAAACTACGGTGCTCAAATGGACCTGCTGATCCTAGATCAGTCAGGTCCCAGACCCCAGAGGCATGCCGATTCAGCTGATCCTAGAGCGGTCACGTGAGTCAGGTCCCAGACCTCAGACCCCAGAGGCATGCTGATTCAGCTGATCCTAGATCAGTCGTGTGAGTCAGGTCCCAGACCCCAGAGGCATGCCGATTCAGCTGTTCTGGGATCATTTCCTGGCCAGGGCAGTCTCTCAGGATCAAAAGTGTTGTGCGTGAGGCTGCAGAGGAAAAACCACTGTCCTGCGTGATTCTTAGCAGATGCCTTCACCACCGAGGAAAATGTTACATCAAGACTAAGCATTTCCCTACAGGTTGTAGACATTATGTATTTCCCTACAGGTTGTAGACATTATGTATTTCCCTACAGGTTGTAGACATTATGTATTTCCCTACAGGTTGTAGACATTATGTATTTCCCTACAGGTTGTAGACATTATGTATTTCCCTACAGGTTGTAGACATTATGTATTTCCCTACAGGTTGTAGACATTATGTATTGCTTATGAATGCAAGGTTGGGGTTATGCATGTGTTCTTGTGGGTACCATTCAAAAGGTCCAGTTAAATCCAACCCAGGAAATATGTACTTTAAGTAAATCCTATTTGTTGTCATGTTTCCAGTGTGTCCATCTGTGTTGAAGTGACTGCATGGGAGAGAGGGCAGTGGGTAGAATTTCCCATGGGGAGGGAGGGAGGGAGGGAGGGAGGGGGAGAGAGAGATGGAGGGAGGGGGGGAGAGAGAGAGAGAGAGAGAGAGAGAGAGATGGAGGGAGGGACAGTAAACCCAGTGTTCCAGAGTGGTCTGTGCTTGTGTGAGTCCATTAACGCGGCTACGACGTCTCCTCACACCTTAACACCAGCATACCGCCCCTCGGGCATTCCTCAAGGGCTCTACGGCAGACGGCAGCTGCGTACCACGGCAATGCACTGCACACACTCACACCTCACCTCTACAATCATTAACCTACCCTGGGAGAGTGGGTGAGGGTATGTAGATACTTTAATCACCCAGACACGTACTGAACCACAGGTGCACACGGTGTACTAAAACTATAGACTCACTCTAGCATGTGTACATCCACACACAGACTCCTAGTCGTTCCTTCGGCACGTTCTCCAAAACACAGATGTATGTGTACTGCTGCAGGCCTAGGCTGTGTGGTAGGTATTGCTTCTACGCCTGATGTGGTGACAGTGATAGGGGGGAACCTGAATTGAAGAGCATGGGAGAGAGAGATGCTGTTGTTTTGAATGCTTCACTAGCGTCTAGCTACGTCTTTTACGCTATCCATGGCTAAAATGTCGCTAAGCATTCCTATCACAGGTCTCATGCCACGCAGCTAAAGTCTGAAGTTAGAAATGAGATCCGCTCCACGTTTCAATGTGGCGTTCCAGTCCAGGCATCCGTGCAACCTTCACTTTTGCGTGTCTGTTGTCATCCAGCACGCCTGTCTGTTGTCGTCCAGCACGCCTGTCTGTTGTCGTCCAGCACGCCTGTCTGTTGTCGTCCAGCACGCCTGACTGTTGTCGTCCAGGAAGCCTGACTGTTGTCGTCCAGGACGTCTGACTGTTGTCGTCCATGACGTCTGACTGTTGTCGTCCAGGACGTCTGACTGTTGTCGTCCAGGACTCCGGTCTGTTGTCGTCCAGGACTCCGGTCTGTTGTCGTCCAGGACTCCGGTCTGTTGTCGTCCAGGAAGCTTGACTGTTGTCGTCCAGAACGCCTGACTGTTGTCGTCCAGGACGTCTGACTGTTGTCGTCCAGGACGTCTGACTGTTGTCGTCCAGGACTCCGGTCTGTTGTCGTCCAGGACTCCGGTCTGTTGTCGTCCAGGACGTCTGACTGTTGTCGTCCAGGACGTCTGACTGTTGTCGTCCAGGACGTCTGACTGTTGTCGTCCAGGACTCCGGTCTGTTGTCGTCCAGGACGTCTGACTGTTGTCATCCAGGATTCCGGTCTGTTGTCGTCCAGGACTCCGGTCTGTTGTCGTCCAGGACTCCGGTCTGTTGTCATCCAGTACATCTCAATCTGCAACGCTTTGAATGTTTTGCCCCACTGATCAAACCTCACAGTACAGTATGAACTTAGTACCCACTGGTTGACACTGCTGGAGCATTATGGATACTGCCCTCACTGGTCACACGCGCACACACACACACACACACACACACATACACATACACATACACATACTCAAACACACACACACACACACACCATTTACTCTACTTTTCGTAGCCTGACTTCTGAAATGTCTTCTCAACTGCCATTTTGCTTATTGAGTTCTCCTGTCGAACTTGTGCATATCTACAGTATATAGCCTCTGTAAACATCTAGAATGAGAGAAGTCATCATCATTGAGTAGCTTGATGTTTCTTGTCATGAATGTTGACCTGGAGGCAGAACTGAGCGATTTCCCCTTAGATGGGCACCTCAAAATTGGCTATTTTGTAAAAATGTATTAAAACATAAATGTAGCTTTTTGGTCTTAATTTAGTGTTAGGAATTATGGTTAGCAGTGTGGTTAAAGTTCGGTTTAATATCAGATTTTATGACTTTGCAGCTGTGCTAGCTAGTGACCACTCTGCAGAGCTGCCTCCAAAACAAGATTTCAAGCTGAAAAAAGATAACCTGCTATCGTTGATCTTGTTTTCCATGGCAACGAGGGGTGTGGCACCTTTTAATGCAGCTATGCAGCGCAGCTCAGACTGGCATAATGTACTCCCACTGCTAATGGTTGTGTATAGATTCTCTCCTCTCTCTCTCACACACACACATACACACACAAACGCGCACACACACACACACACACACACTCTTCCCGTAAGGAGCACTTTCAAGGAAACCCTCTGGGAGAAATGGGGGTCCTGTTATCTTAGCTGTCCTTAATGATTGCCTGCCCAAAATAGTGACGGTTCCACAGTGGATTCTCCTACCCCTATGCTGGGTGGAGGGCCAGATAAGTTGGGCAGCAAGGGACAGAACCTTTGTCTCTATTTAATGTGGCATCTGACGGTCAGGCGTGTAGTGGTTTAGTGGCAAAACAAAGGCTCTCTCTCAGTAGCGGAGCAGGGCTAATTTGACAGTCTGGCCTTTCAGTGTCCCTTTGTGTATGTGTGTGTGTGTGTGTGTGTTTCAAGTGTGATCTTCTTGTACAAGAAAACATGTGAGTGTGTCTCTCTGACTGTTGTTGTGGAGGGCTCTCAAATAAGGAATTGGGGCCTGGTCACGTCTTGTTCTGCGATGCAGCCTTGACTCTGTCTGTCTGACTAGATAACGGTCTATCTGTTTGAGGGGGCGGGGTCCACACAGGGTACAGAGGTTAGAGTCCCCTCGTCACACACTTGGCCCCCAATAAAGAGAGGGTAAGGAGGCAGGAGGAGACCCCTGTCACTGGGTCCAGCAGAGGCCAGGGGGTTAAGTAAGGGAGGCCTTTGAGTACCCCCCCCCCCCCCCCCCCCCCAGTCAGATTATGTATACAGATGTTTTGGGTGTGCCCATATGCATATTCCTATCCATGATCTATGAATCAAATTTTTTCCAGATTTTGTTTGGTGGTGCAAATGTGATAACAGAATACTGTTTGTGAGAGAGAGGAAAGCGAGACCGTTGTGTATTTGTTATTTTAATTATGTGTATACGATGGGTATATACTCCAGGAATTCATATGTGTGTGTGGCTGAGTGGTGCTCTGTCTCCATGCTCCTGTCAGATGTGGGAGCATATTGCCTACTCATCCTTTTGTGAACAGCAGGGTATTCTCAGGATTGTGTGGAACACAGACGGGGAGAGAAGAACAGAGGGAGGGAGGAGAGGGAGACTTGGTGAGTCAGAGAGAAAGAGAATGATAGGTGAGTGACAGACCAATTCATCTCAACAAATTGAGAAGGAAAATGAGAGCTGCAGCCCCTCTATTACCCAGTAGCATAGCATGCACCTTACCACCTCTTTCCCTACTACACCTACTGGAAATAAAACACACACATGGCTCAAAGTGTGGTGGGTCCTGTAATGGCTTAGTTGGTAGAGCGTTGCACTTGCAACACCAGCATTGTGGGTTCGGTTTTCCCGGGGCCAACCATACGGAAAACTCTTACGTTTCTGCTAAATGGCATATATTCTATAATGTCGTGACCCAGAGGTCTTGCTAGTCCCACATTTTCAGTGACCAGAAACAACCCTCCCAGTGTGTCCCATAACTGTCAGGTAGAAGACCTTCCGGTAGTAGTTTTCTGAATGGGAAGTTTGTGTACCACACGGATCAGGGAGGATCCTCCTGGATGAAGTGTGAGCAGTAGGCAGTCCGTGGGACTGATTTCCTCACGGCTAGTGGACTCACTGATCCCAATCGGCATTTCATCCATTGGTCAGGCTTTAACACACACACACACACACACAGCACTGCTGCAGGACATACTTGCATACTGTGCGTGTGCAAACACAGAACATGCTCATACACTTTCTCTCTGTCTCTCTTTCAATTCAAGGGGCTTTATTGGCATGGGAAACATCTGTTAACGTTGCCAAAGCAAGTGAAGTAGATAATATACAAAAGTGAAATAAACAATAACAAGGCAGGCAGGCTGATGAGGTGATAAGGAGGCTGGGCAGAGATAGCGTACTGAGCTGGACTGGTTGCCTGGGTGTAGGGAGGATAGGAGAGCCTTCCAGGCAGGCAGGCAATGTACTCCTCTCTCTCTCTTCTCACTTTTTCTCCTTTCTCTCCTCTCTCTCTTCTCTCTTTTTCTCTCCTCTCTCTCTTCTCTTTCTCTCCTCTCTCTCTTCTCTCTCTTTCCTCTCTCCTCTCTCTCCTCTCTCCTCTCCCTTCTCTCGCTCTTCTCGCTCTCTTTTCTCTCTCTCCCCTCTCTCCTGTCTCCTCTCTCTTCTCTCTCCTCTTTCTCTCCTTTCTCTCTCTTCTCTCTCTCCTCTCTCTCTTTTCTCACTCCTCTCTCTCTCCCTCTCCTCTCTTCTCTCTTCCCTCTCTCTTCTCTCTCTCTCTCTCTCCTTTCTCTCGTCTCTCTCTTCTCCCTCTCTTTTCTCACTCCTCTCTTCCCTCTCTTCTCTATTTTCTCTCTCTCTCACTCCTCTCTTCTCTCTTTTCTCTCCTCTCTCTCTCACTCCCCTCTCTCTTTTCTCTCTCTCTCTCTCTCTCCTCTTCTCTCTCCTCTCTCTCTCACTCCTCTCTCCTCTCTTTTCTCTCTCCTTTCTCTCCTCTCTTCTCCCTCTCACTCCTCTCTCCTCTCTTTTCTCTCTCCTTTCTCTCCTCTCTCTTCTCCCCCTCTCTCCTCTCTCCTCTCTCTCCTCTTTCTCTCCTTTCTCTCTTCTCTCTCTCCTCTCTCTCTCTCTCTCTCTCTCTCTCTCTCTCTTTTCTCACTCCTCTCTCTCCCTCTCCCCTCTCTCTCTTCTCTCTCTCTCCTCTCTCTCGTCTCTCTCTCTTCTAACTCTCTTTTCTCACTCCTCTCTCTTCCTTCTCTTCTCTCTTTTCTCTCCTCTCTCTCTCACTCCTCTCTCCTCTCTCTCTTTTCTCTCTCTCCTCTCTCTCTTTTCTCTCTCTCCTCTCTCTTCTCTCTCTCCTCTCCCTTCTCTCGCTCTTCTCTCTCTTTTCTCTCTCTCCTCTCTCTCTCTCCTTTCTCTCTCTCCTCTCTGTGATTGGATTTACAGAGCCACACTCAAACCGTTGACTTTGATCTCCTCTGTACTGCCTTATTTGGTCATCTCTAAATGCCCACATTTTTCAACTTGATGTCCGTGTTTGTGTAGCCCTGGCAAGTCTCTACTAAAGGGCTCAGTTGTCACAGTCTAAATGGTCTTTTAGGTGGATGTTGTCGACTGTATTCCATCTTTCTCTTCTTTTCTCAGTGTTGAGATGTAACTTAGCTTGAATTTTGGAGCTGTATCGTATTCTGTCTGTTTGGCAGACAGAGCTCTTCTAAAACAGACTGAATGCTATGCATCGGACTCTCTCTCTCGCTCTCTCTCATATGCTCTGTTAGAACTGTGTGCACACATGGTCTTCAATTATTACATTTGAGATGGTGTCAGAGCTAAGGTAACTGTGAGTGAGTGAGTGAAAGTGTGAGAGAGCAAATTGAGACACCAAATAATGCACGCAGAGCAGAATTAGGCCGATACCCGCTAATTATCAAAATCCAGAAAAGATTTCTACAACCACCTAAAAGGAAGCGATTCCCAAACCTTCCATAACAAAGCCATCACCTACAGAGAGATGAACCTGGAGAAGAGTCCCCTAAGCAAGCTGGTCTTGGGGCTCTGTTCACAAACACAAACAGACCCCACAGAGCCCCAGGACAGCAACACAATTACACCCAACTAAATCATGAGCAAACAAAAAGATAATTACTTGACACATTGCAAACTAGCATGCTATTTGGCCCTAAACAGAGAGTACACAGTGGCAGAATACCTGACCACTGTGACTGACCCAAACTTAAGGAAAGCTTTGACTATGTACAGACTCAGTGAGCATAGCCTTGCTATTGAGAAAGGCCGCCATAAACAGACATGGCCCTCGAGAAGGCAGGCTATGTGCACACTGCCCACAAAATGAGGTGGGAACTGAGCTGCACTTCCTAACCTCCTGCCCAATAGATGAACATATTAGAGAGTAGAGCTCGACCGATTATGATTTTTCAACACCGATACCGATTATTGGAGGACCAAAAAAAGCCAATACCGATTAATCGGCCAATTAAAAAAAAAATGTATTTGTAATAATGTCAATTACAACAATACTGAATGAACACTTATTAAATTAAAATATAATACATCAATAAAATCAATTTAGCCTCAAGTAAATAATGAAACATGTTCAATTTGGTTAAAATAATGCAAAAACAAAGTGTTGGAGAAGAAAGTAAAAGTGCAATATGTGCCATGTAAGAAAGCTAACGTTTAAGTTCCTTGCTCAGAACATGAGAACATATGAAAGCTGGTGGTTCCTTTTAACATGGGTCTTCAATATTCCCAGGTAAGAAGTTTTAGGTTGTAGTTATTATAGGAATTATAGGACTATTTCCCTCCATACCATTTGTATATCATTAACCTTTGACTATTGGATGTTCTTATAGGCACTTCAGTATTGCCAGTGTAACAGTATAGCTTCCGTCCCTCTCCTCGCTCCTCCCTGGGCTCAAACCAACAACACAACGACAACAGCCACCATCAAAGCAGCGTTACCCATGCAGAGCAAGGGAAACAACCACCCCAAGACTCAGAGCGAGCAACGTTTGAAACGCTATTAGCGCGCGCTAACTAGCTAGCCATTTTACTTCGGTTACACCAGCCTCATCTAGGGAGTTGATAGGCTTGAAGTCATAAACAGCGAAATGCTTGACGCACAACGAAGAGCTGCTGGAAAAACGCACGAAAGTGCCGTTTGAATGAATGTTTACGCGCCTGATTCTGCCTACCACCGCTCAGTCAGATACTTAGATACTTGTATATTGCATGCTCAGTCAGATAATAGGACACGCTAGATAATATCTAGTAATATCATCAACCATGTGTAGTTAACTAGTGATTATGATTGATTGTTTTTTATAAGATAAGTTTAATGCTAGCTAGCAACTTACCTTGGCTTACTGCATTTGCGTAACAGGCAGTCTCCTTGTGGAGTGCAACGAGAGAGAGGCAGGTCATTATTGCGTTGGACTAGTTAACTGTAAGGTTGCAAGATTGGATCCCCCGAGCTGACAAGGTGAAAATCGGTCGTTCTGCCCCTGAACGAGACAGTTAACCCACCGTTCCTAGGCCGTCATTGAAAATAAGAATGTGTTCTTAACTGACTTGCCTAAATAAATAAATATATCTATATATATATATATCCCAGTGTATATGTATATACAAAATCGTCAAATCGGCGCCCAAAAACCTCTATTAGAGAGACATATTTCCCTCAGATTACACAGATTCCAATTTTGATAAACTCCCATATCTACTGGGTGAAATACCACAGTGTGCCATCACAGCAGCAAGATTTGTGACCTGTTGCCACAAGAAAAGGGCAACCAGTGAAGAACAAACACCATTGTAAATACAACCCATATTTATGTTTATTTATTTGAACTATTTGCACATTGTTACAACACTGTATATAGCCATAATAAAACATTTTAAATGTCTTTATACTTTTGGTGTAATGTTAACTGTTAATTCTGCTTTGTTTATTTCACTTTTGTTTATTATCTATTTCACTTGCTTTTGCAATGTAAACATATGTTTCCCTTGCCAATAAAGCCCCTTAAATTGAATTGAATTGAATTGACTTGAGAGTGTCTTGTATCTGACCTTTGTCTGCTGTGTAGAACATAGAGACTCTCACGGTCTGGAGGGGCAGACTGCTCGAAGCACCCGTCTCTCTGAGTCTATGCCAGCCTCCATCTTCTACCCACAGCTAAGCTCTTCTCTGGCATGCAGGAAAGGCCACTAACACACAGTGACAGAGGCTAAAGACACAGAATGGCCATCAGGCCTGGCATATGTATCTCATCAAATTACAAATTGAAATATAAGGCAGAGCCTGTGACATATAGAACCAGCAGGGGGGGGGGGGGGGGGTGTACTGGTCTAGAACACGCACGCACACACGCATGCACGGCTGGCTGGGCTGTACAGTGTTCCTTCTATCAACAGGAAGGAGTGTGCAGCTCTACTGAAGATGAGACGATAGTGAGGACGAGGAGAGCTTATCCTGCCATTTTTCAAAACACACTCAGGGAGAAGGACCTATCTGGGTGTCATCTCTGTGCCAGTGGAGGATAGGGCATGGCTGGATCAGACGCTGGATCAGGGGGGCGGAGCCCCGAAACCTCTGTGTCATCTCTGCATCGCCTTATCCCAGTGTACAGTGTGGATAGTGGGAGCAGCAGCAGCTCAAGTCCAGACTAGCACAGCGTAGCACGACCACGTTCCTCTTAGTTCTGGTTGCCCTGGTCTCTGCTTTCTTCTCCCTTGGTCTGCTGTGGGGTCTCTTGTGAACGACAATGAAACTCCAGCTCTGAGTTTTGGCAGATATGTTGACGGGTCACTTAATTAGAGAGCGAGGGAACAGAATGTTGAATGGGGAAAAGCCTTGTGAAGAGAAAAGGGCAGCGAGTTGTTCGAGTTTAGTGGTGTGTTCTGTTCGTTGGCTGGGTGCTGTGCTGTTGTTGCTGTCCCACACTCCCTAGGACGTTGTCCTCCGCTCCAGCAGAGAGAGAGTTCACTGACTCTTAAGTGCTGATAGAGAGAACGTGTGGACTGGAGCAGTGAACGAAAAACAGAACTGGGAGGATTGGGTATGGTAGAAAGAGACTGGGAGAGATGGGAGGATTGGGTATGGTAGAAAGATACTGGGAGAGATGAGAGGATTGGGTATGGTAGAAAGAGACTGGGATAGATGGGAGGATTGGATATGGTAGAAAGAGACTGGGAGAGATGGGAGGATTGGGTATGGTAGAAAGAGACTGGGAGAGATGGGAGGATTGAATATGGTAGAAAGAGACTGGGAGAGATGGGAGGATTGGGTATGGTAGAAAGAGACTGGGATAGATGGGAGGATTGGATATGGTAGAAAGAGACTGGGAGAGATGGGAGGATTGGATATGGTAGAAAGAGACTGGGAGAGATGGGAGGATTGGATATGGTAGAAAGAGACTGGGAGAGATGGGAGGATTGGGTATGGTAGAAAGAGACTGGGAGAGATGGGAGGATTGGGTATGGTAGAAAGAGACTGGGAGAGATGGGAGTATTGGGTATGGTAGAAAGAGACTGGGAGAGATGAGAGGATTGGGTATGGTAGAAAGAGACTGGGAGAGATGGGAGGATTGGATATGGTAGAAAGAGACTGGGATAGATGGGAGGATTGGATATGGTAGAAAGAGACTGGGAGAGATGGGAGGATTGGATATGGTAGAAAGAGACTGGGAGAGATGGGAGGATTGGATATGGTAGAAAGAGACTGGGAGAGATGGGAGGATTGGGTATGGTAGAAAGAGACTGGGAGAGATGGGAGGATTGGGTATGGTAGAAAGAGACTGGGAGAGATGGGAGTATTGGGTATGGTAGAAAGAGACTGGGAGAGATGAGAGGATTGGGTATGGTAGAAAGAGACTGGGAGAGATGGGAGGATTGGATATGGTAGAAAGAGACTGGGATAGATGGGAGGATTGGATATGGTAGAAAGAGACTGGGAGAGATGGGAGGATTGGGTATGGTAGAAAGAGACTGGGAGAGATGGGAGGATTGGGTATGGTAGAAAGAGACTGGGAGAGATGGGAGGATTGGGTATGGTAGAAAGAGACTGGGAGAGATGAGAGGATTGGGTATGGTAGAAAGAGACTGGGAGAGATGGGAGGATTGGATATGGTAGAAAGAGACTGGGAGAGATGGGAGGATTGGATATGGTAGAAAGAGACTGGGAGAGATGGGAGGATTGGGTATGGTAGAAAGAGACTGGGAGAGATGGGAGGATTGGGTATGGTAGAAAGAGACTGGGAGAGATGGGAGGATTGGATATGGTAGAAAGAGACTGGGAGAGATGGGAGGATTGGGTATGGTAGAAAGAGACTGGGAGAGATGGGAGGATTGGATATGGTAGAAAGAGACTGGGAGAGATGGGAGGATTGGGTATGGTAGAAAGAGACTGGGAGAGATAGGAGGATTGGATATGGTAGAAAGAGACTGGGAGGATTGGATATGGTAGAAAGAGACTGGGAGAGATGGGAGGATTGGGTATGGTAGAAAGAGACTGGGAGAGATGGGAGGATTGGGTATGGTAGAAAGAGACTGGGAGAGATGGGAGGATTGGGTATGGTAGAAAGAGACTGGGAGAGATGGGAGGATTGGATATGGTAGAAAGAGACTGGGAGAGATGGGAGGATTGGATATGGTAGAAAGAGACTGGGAGAGATGGGAGGATTGGGTATGGTAGAAAGAGACTGGGAGAGATGGGAGGATTGGGTATGGTAGAAAGAGACTGGGAGAGATGGGAGGATTGGATATGGTAGAAAGAGACTGGGAGAGATGGGAGGATTGGGTATGGTAGAAAGAGACTGGGAGAGATGGGAGGATTGGATATGGTAGAAAGAGACTGGGAGAGATGGGAGGATTGGGTATGGTAGAAAGAGACTGGGAGAGATAGGAGGATTGGATATGGTAGAAAGAGACTGGGAGAGATGGGAGGATTGGGTATGGTAGAAAGAGACTGAGAGAGATACAGTTGAAGTCGGAAGTTTACATACACTTAGGTTGGAGTCATTAAAACTCGTTTTTCAACCACTCCACAAATTTCTTGTCCTAACCGACTTACCAAAACTATAGTTTGTTAACATCTACTTTGTGCATGACACAAGTAATTTTTCCAACAATTGTTTACAGACAGATTATTTCACTTGTAATTCTCTGTATCACAATTCCAGTGGGTCAGAAGTTTACTTACACTAAGATGACTGTGCCTTTAAACAGCTTGGAAAACTCCAGAAAATGATATCATGGCTTTAGAAGCTTCTGATAGGCTAATTGACATAATTTGAGTCAATTGGAGGTGTACCTGTGGATGTATTTCAAGACCTTCCTTCAAACTCAGTGCCTCTTTGCTTGACATCATGGGGAAATCAAAATAAATCAGCCAAGACCACAAGTCTGGTTCATCCTTGGGAGCATTTTCAAATGCCTGCAGGTACCACGTTCATCTGTACAAACAATAGTATGCAAGTATAAACACCACGGGACCACTCAGCCGTCATACCGCTCAGGAAGGAGACGCGTTTTGTCTCGTAGAGATGAAAAGTGCAAATCAATCCCAGAACAACAGCAAAGGACCTTGTGAAGATGCTGGAGGAAACTGGTACAAAAGTATCTATATCCACAGTAAAAGGAGTCCTATATCGACATAATCTGAAAGGCCGCTCTGCAAGGAAGAAGCCAGACTACGGTTTGCAACTGCACATGGGGACAAAGATCGTACTTTTGGGGGGAAATGTCTATTGGTCTCAAGAAACAAAAATAGAACTGTTTGCCCATAGTGACCATCGTTATGTTTGGAGGAAAAGGGGGAGGCTTGCAAGCCAAAGAACACCATCCCAACCGTGAAGCATGGGGGTGGCAGCATCATGTTGTGGGGGTGCTTTGCTGCAGGAGGGACTTGTGCACTTCACAAAATAGATGGCGTCATGAGGGAGGAAAATTATGTGGATATATTGAAGCAACATCTTAAGACATCAGTCAGGAAGTTAAAACTTGGTTGAAAATGGGTCTTCCAAATGGACAAAGACCCCAAGCAAACTTCCAAAGTTGTGGCAAAATGGCTTAAGGACAACAAAGTCAAGGTATTGGAGTGGCCATCACAAAGCCCTGACCTCAATCCAATAGAACATTTTTGGGCAGAACTGAAAAAGCGTGTGCGGGCAAGGAGGCCTAAAAACCTGATTCAGTTACACCAGCTCATTCAGTAGGAATGGGCCAAAATTCACCCAACTTATTGTGGGAAGCTTGTGGAAGGCTACTCAAAACTTTTGACCCAAGTTAAACAATTTGAAGGCAATGCTACCAAATACTAATTGAGTGTATATAAACGTCTGACTCACTGGGAATATGATGAAAGAAATTAAAGCTGAAATAAATAATTATCTCTGATATTTCACATTATTAAAATAAAGTGGTGATCATAACTGACCTAAGACAGAGATTGTTTACTCGGATTAAATGTCAGGAATTGTGACAAACTGAGTTTAAATGTATTTGGCTAGGGTGTATATAAACTTCAACTGTATATGTTAATGAGAGAGTGAGAGAAAGGAGAGTGAGAGGTTAGAAATGTGAACATAGGCCTTTTTCCCACCTAGAAACGGTGCTCACACTCACACTCTGCTCACGCTGTGTGTATGAGTGTGTGTGTGTTGGATATATGTTTTCCTGTGTGTACAGTAAGGACAATGAACTCTCCTCTCCTCCATCTTTCTCCTCCATTATTGTCCTCCAGTCTTTGGATCGTGGTAGGAATGTAAAAGCCATCTGACTTCGAATGGAAACTCCAGTGGTGTGTGGTGTGATTGACCATCTAACTTAACTGTATTATTAACATTCAGACCCTGCCTGGCTCAGAGTATTATACACTCCATCCATCGGTGCGAGTCCTCCTCCATCTTGGCTCAATGCTGGCTCCATCACGCCCATGCCTTTGGCCCACTGCCCGGTGTGGCTCCGTGATGAGCCAGGCAGGTCCAGTTTCAGTCTCTGCCCATGCCCCGGAGGGAAACAGAAACGTCATCCCCGGCCCAAAGTTATAATTTTCATCTGTTAATTACATGGAGGCTCAGATCGGCTAAATATACTGGCAGCCGGGGGGGTTGGAGGGGGCACGGAGGCCTGTTGAAACCCTGTGGCTTCTGGAGCTCCACTCTACTTCTGAAAACACACTGGAAAAAAGAGAGAGAGCGAAAGAAAGGGGAAAAAAGGAGGGGGTGGGGGGCTGTGATTGCAGCGGAGGCCAATCGTGATGCTCTGATTGCTCCCAGTGGTTGTGGTTCGGGGGGGGGTGGGGGGAGTAGCTCTCTGCCAGATGTTGTCGTTCCTCTGTTTAAGTTACATGCTACATGGAATACACACAGGGAGATGGATGTTAATGTTGAGACATAATCAAGACGAGGTTCTGTACCTGACAAGACCCAGCCGCTGCCTCTCTCAGCAACCTTCAGACAGACCCTACTAGATGTAGACTCTAGTGGTGCAAGGGTTCTGGAAGAGAATGACCTGTAGACGTATTGATGGGAGAGTGGGAGAGTGAGTTGGTAGATGTAATGTTATTGATGGTGGTGGGGTGGAGAATTGTCATTGTGCCTGTCACCGTTGCACACTCCCGAGATTGATGTCCTCCAGAGGTGTAGTAGCAAGAAGTGATGTGGTTGGTCGTCAGGCGAGATGGGCACCACGGTGATGGGCAGGGGTTTGCAACGTTGTCGACGGCGACCACAAGAAGAGCAGCTGCTGTACTCAAGTGGAATAACAAGAGCACCGAGAGAAACAGAACAAACAAAAAAAGACATGCTCAGAACATGGGTGTATTTTTAGAGCAGAATAATTTCACAGTTGAGTAAAAACAGGTCAATTTGGACATGTCCCGTCTCGTGCCTTTCCAGTTACCCCTTCATCTCTTAGATGCGATTGTCTCAGTGAACGTGACCAAACTCTCCTCATAAACAAACGGCTTCAAATGAGGAACCAGTAGGCTGAAGTGTATCACTCTCTCTCCACTTAGTGTGTGGTAGTTGTTGGGGAGATGGAGGGAGAGACAGAGAGAGAGAGAGAGAGAGAGGGAGGGAGAAAAGGAAGAATGAGACAGGAAAGCCCAGGAGGGTTGTAAAGGGAGAATGAAATTCTCATATCATCGTCTGTCTGTCTGTCTGTCTGTCTGTCTGTCTGTCTGTCTGTCTGTGTCTGTCAATCCCCCCCCCCCCAATCCTCCTTCATGTACCAACAGCTCATACTAGTTAATTATTCATCAACCTAACGATAATGCTCCATGGGGGTGAGACCTGCACACCACATTTCCACATTTAAGTGCAGTGGGTGTGTCTTAAAGCAGGTGGCTGTTTAAAGCAGTGGGTGTGTCTTAAAGCAGGTGGCTGTGTAAAGCAGTGGGTGTGTCTTAAAGCAGGTGGCTGTGTAAAGCAGTGGGTGTGTCTTAAAGCAGGTGCCTGTGTAAAGCAGTGGGTGTGTCTTAAAGCAGGGGTTTTCAAACTGGGGTCTGTGGCACCCTAGGGGGATTTTTTTTTATGCTCGCTGCAACAGAATACCATCGTGCATGCCATTTTTATGTCTCTGCGTCCGGTATAAGAGAAGTTAGAGGTAGCTTCACGTGCCAATGCTAGCTAGCGTTAGCGCAATGACCGGAAGTCTACAGGAACCGTTAGCAAGCTATCCGACTCTGGGGAAGTAGACAAATTACTTCATTGCAAAATCTCAAACTCTCCATTAAATATGGAGGAAAGTACAGTCATTGGAGCTAATTACATGTTTTTTTCAATATAAAACATTCTTAGACTGCCTGCCTAAGTGGTCATTTTCTGGATGGAAAAACAGATAGAATACCATCTTAGAGACCTAACGATCAAATTAAATCGAGACAGTCAGGGAGAATTGAAAATTCAGGGCACATGACCATAGATGTTGTTATAATGTTTGAGCAGAGGAACACAGCATTAGCCATGGCAAAATGCATAGCATTGCAGGAAATTAGCTTTAAAAACTGTAAAATTATCTCTCCGCTCCATGCCAAACAGTGTAGAATTGCTTGAAATTTGCTTCAGAACTGCTAAATTTTCTTATCTCAATTGAATTTGTTTTCGAAATGGCTTTACTACAGCAACATTTTCTCTACACTGTCAAGATGCCTCTCTAGCTAGTTTAGAGTTTACACTTCCTTTATAAAACTGTCTACCAAATCTATTCATTTTTTAAATGTTGATTACTTCTACTTGCCAATAGCATTCACCCGATGATAAGAAAATATGTGATTTATTTTTTTGCTAACATATGATGTGGGCCCTGGGTCACTGGTTTGGCTGGGTGGGGGCCCTGGGTCACTGGTTTGGCTGGGCAGGGGCCCTGGGTCACTGGTTTGGCTGGGCGGTGGCCCTGGGCTAGAACAGTTTGAAAACCCCTGCCATAGGGTGGATGTGTGTCTTCCCAATCAAAGCACACATCCTCCAAGCTCTTCCAACCCCTGGTCCTCATGCAGGCATCTTCCAGTATAGTACAGCCAGTGGAGGAATTCTGACCACACTGAAGACTATACTTAACAAACCCAGCCACAGGATAACTCCATATTTAGGGATATTAGTGCCCTGTGTGTGTGTGTGTGTGTGTGTGTGTGTGATCATATCTGTCTCATTCTGCTCTCCATCTGCCTGCTACTTCTCCATCTTTTGTTTCTGCTTTACATCGCTCTCTCGACCTCTCGCTCGGTCTCTCTCTTCCATTCAAAGGACTTTATTGGTTTACATTGCCTAAGCAAGTGGAATAGATAATAAACAAAAGTGAAAAAAAACTATCAGAACTGAACAGCAAACATTACACTCACAAAAGTTTCAAAACGATAGAGACATTTCAAATGTTATGTTATGGATATGTGTACAGTGTTGTAACAATGTGCGAGTAGGGAAATTAAATCAACATAAATATGAGTTGTATTTATAATCTCTATCAACTCTCTTTCTCTCCCTCTCTCGCTCTCTGGCCTGCTAGGTTTCAGGCTGGCTGCCTGACGCATGTATCCCATGTTCCCCTTGGGCATTAGTGGGGTCATGGATGTTCACTGAAGGATATATTGGACACACCCACCTCCTTGTATCCCACCGATATCCACATTCAGCCAATCAGCTCTCTCTGAGCTCTCCACTCAGCCAATCACCTTCCGCTATGTGTCTCACCCCAGTAGTGCCATGTTCCCTGTAATCACTGTATGCATCAATGCGTGCATGTGGTGGTGTGTGCGCCTGAATGTGTGTCATTGCTTCTATGAGTAAGGGGAATCCGGGTCGGATGGATGTGTCTGTGAGAGTGTGGATCAGTCTGGGTTGGCACAGGTTAGAACTCACATGATCTCACATGGTTAAACTAGAACAGCATGAGGTCACCACACACACACACACACACACACACACACACACACACACACACACACACACACACACACACGTAGAATGCATCCATAACGTGCTGTCTGCGTTCCTGTGGGAAAAGTCGAGGGTCAGGTGGGTCTAATTTGTTTGTTACCCGTCTGCTGGAGAGATGGGGCGTGTTGTGTCAGTCAGACAGTCATGCAGTCAGACAGGGCCAGGCAGGGAGGGACCACCCTGCTCCTCTCAGCTGTGTCGATGGGTTAGAGGTGAGGGGGACGAAGACGTAAGAGGACTCCGCTCTTGTTTCCCCAACTCCACCTGCCACTGGCCTCCTACCACTGTTTCCTTCTCACAACAGGTGTGACCTCACCCCTGATCTCCCGTCAGAGTACCCTGTCCCAGCCCTAGCCATAACCATTAGAAAGGGAACCTACAACTGACTGTAGACCAGTGCTTACATTACCTCACACCTTCAGACTAACACCATATTTTCCAAGCACATCCATCCCCTGCACTGAAAGCCCTGTGATGACACAGCCATCCTACTACAGTAAAACTAACTGTGTGTGGGTTTCCACTCTGTTCTCACATCTGCCGTTGAGCTGCATGTTATGTCTGCTCTCTAGTGGCCAGAGAGCTGTAACTGCTCCCTGTGAACTCAGCCTTTGGGCCTCTGTGTGTCGTGGATTTGCAGGAGATTAGAGTTCAAATTAACCTGCTTAAAAGAGACCGGTCCTTTTTTATCCATCCACTGCTTTTCATAGGATCCACTGCTGGGGGTAATGGTCGTCTGTCTAGACTGTTCTGCTATCTAATGTTTCCTGGACTGATGGGTAGAGTCCACCAGTTACCCAGCCTCTCTCGTTCTCTCTTCCTCTCGTTTTCACTGTGCTTACTGTATGTGTCTCTAGCTACACACAGGGAGTTCTAGTGACAGTGGAAGGCTGTGTAGAGTGGTGGATTCCTCTGGGCTGGCCATGACTCTGACCTGGAAACATAGGACTAGAGGAAAACCTCTCAACACACACACACACACACACACACACACACACTCACACACACACACACACACACACACCTTCATAGCCACCTTGTCCTCAGTGACCCGAGTTTCTTCTTGTTAAACTCTTGTGTCTGTGTTTACTGAAAACATCCCCCTGTTTTGCCCGCATAGTCATTTGTTTGATCTCTCTCACTGACACTGAACGTCTCACTCTCTCTCTCTAACACAGCTCAATGGCTGGGGCGGCAGGTAGCTTTGTGGTTAGTGGTTAGAGCGTTGGACTAGTAACCGAAAGGTTGCAAGATTGAATCCCCGAGCTGACAAGTTAAAACTCTGTCGTTCTGCCCCTGAACAAGGCAGTTAACCCACTGTTCCTAGGCCGTCATTGTAAATAAGAACTTGTTCTTAACTGACTTGCCTAGTTTTTATTAAACACACACGCACTGTTTGTGTCTCTTATGTATCTCTCCAGTGATGGAAAAAGTACCCAATTGTCATATTTGAGTAAAAGTATAGATTCTTTAATAGAAAGTTGTAAAAGTGAAAGTCACCCATTAAAATACTACTAAAAGTATTTGGTTTTTTAATATACTTAAGTATCAAAAGTAAAAGTATAAATCATTTCAAATTCCTTATATTAAGCAAAGCGAACGGCACCATGTTCTTGTTTTTAAAATGTACGGATAGCCAGGGGCACACGATTTGTGTTTAGTCAGTCCTCCAGAACAGAGGCAGTAGGGATGACCACGTGTTCTCCTGCTAAGCATTCAAAATGTAATAAGTACTTTGGGTTGTCAGGGGAAATGTATGGAGTAAAAAGTGCAATATTTCTTTAGGAATGTAGTGAAGTAAAAGTTGTTAAAAATGTAAAGTATTTTTACTTAAGTACTTTATACCCCTGCATCTCTCTGATATAGATCCTGCCTGATGTCTTGCTCAGCTAGCTGTGTGTATGGGGTTGTTTTGGCTGGTGGTTCTCAGTCAGTCAGTGAAGAATGGGAGTGGGCCTGCTCTGCTGTGTCTCCATCGGACTGTTTCCCCATCGGACTGTTTCCCCATCGGACTGTTTCCCCATCGGACTGTTTCCCCATCGGACTGTTTCCCCATCGGACTGGGTCCCCATCGGACTGGGTCTCCATCGGACTGGGTCTCCATCGGACTGGGTCTCCATCGGACTGGGTCCCCATCGGACTGTTTCCCCATCGGACTGGGTCTCCATCGGACTGGGTCTCCATCGGACTGTTTCCCCATCGGACTGTTTCCCCATCGGACTGTTTCCCCATCGGACTGGGTCTCCATCGGACTGTTTCTCCATCGGACTGTTTCCCCATCGGACTGTTTCCCCATCGGACTGTTTCTCCATCGGACTGGGTCCCCATCGGACTGTTTCTCCATCGGACTGTTTCTCCATCGGACTGTTTCCCCATCGGACTGTTTCCCCATCGGACTGTTTCCCAATCGGACTGTTTCCCCATCGGACTGTTTCCCCATCGGACTGTTTCCCCATCGGACTGTTTCCCCATCGGACTGGGTCTCCATCGGACTGTTTCCCCATCGGACTGTTTCCCCATCGGACTGTTTCTCCATCGGACTGGGTCTCCATCGGACTGTTTCTCCATCGGACTGGGTCTCCATCGGACTGGGTCTCCATCGGACTGTTTCTCCATCGGACTGGGTCTCCATCGGACTGTTTCCCCATCGGACTGGGTCCCCATCGGACTGTTTCTCCATCGGACTGGGTCTCCATCGGACTGGGTCTCCATCGGACTGTTTCCCCATCGGACTGTTTCCCCATCGGACTGGGTCTCCATCGGACTGGGTCTCCATCGGACTGTTTCTCCATCGGACTGTTTCTCCATC
This sequence comes from Oncorhynchus clarkii lewisi, assembly GCF_045791955.1. Lineage (NCBI taxonomy): Eukaryota > Metazoa > Chordata > Actinopteri > Salmoniformes > Salmonidae > Oncorhynchus > Oncorhynchus clarkii. The sequence goes on along the minus strand of NC_092158.1, from coordinate 69,650,780 downwards.
GGACTGGGTCTCCATCGGACTGTTTCCCCATCGGACTGTTTCCCCATCGGACTGTTTCCCCATCGGACTGTTTCCCCATCGGACTGTTTCCCCATCGGACTGTTTCCCCATCGGACTGGGTCTCCATCGGACTGGGTCCCCATCGGACTGGGTCCCCATCGGACTGGGTCTCCATCGGACTGTTTCCCCATCGGACTGTTTCCCCATCGGACTGTTTCTCCATCGGACTGTTTCCCCATCGGACTGTTTCCCCATCGGACTGTTTCCCCATCGGACTGTTTCCCCATCGGACTGTTTCTCCATCGGACTGTTTCCCCATCGGACTGTTTCCCCATCGGACTGTTTCCCCATCGGACTGTTTCTCCATCGGACTGTTTCTCCATCGGACTGTTTCTCCATCGGACTGTTTCCCCATCGGACTGGGTCCCCATCGGACTGGGTCCCCATCGGACTGTTTCCCCATCGGACTGGGTCTCCATCGGACTGGGTCTCCATCGGACTGGGTCTCCATCGGACTGTTTCCCCATCAGACTGTTTCTCCATCGGACTGTTTCCCCATCGGACTGGGTCTCCATCGGACTGTTTCCCCATCGGACTGTTTCTCCATCGGACTGTGTCCCCATCGGGCTGTGTTAGTTAATCTACTGGCCGGTGGTGTTGGCATCACTATGAAGGGTATTATCTACCAACTAATCTGTCTGTGAGCAGGCACTCCCTCCGCTTTCTCTTTCACTCTCTCTCACTCTCTCTCTCACTCACTCACTCACTCTCTCTCTTTCTGGCTCGGTGGTGCCCATGGCAGGGATGGCGAAGGTCCAGGGCGGCTGTAGGGTAGGGTGGGGGCAAGAGGCGAACAGTGTGGCGTCTCTCCAGAGATTAGCGGCGTGTGCCGTTTGAAACTCACACTCTTTGATTTCAGGACTTCAAGGGCTTTAGGGGCGAATGCGAGGTTACGATGACGAAGAAATGAAGACGACGAGCCACAGACAGACAGGCATACAGGTGTTCCCTTTCTCCCGGGATGTTCAGGCGCTAGTGGTGTTTAGGCCTCATCCAACCACAACGTAGCAGGAATGTGTACCTGTGCGCCAATCAGCGGCCAGCATGGGTCACTGGTGGCAACGGTGGTATTGTGACAGCGCACAGTGTGTGACTACTTTGTCCTCCGTGTGAACTGTAACTCAACACCTTTTCTCTCCGCTCTTCTGTTGCTTGCTTCTCCTTCTCCTGTTTTGGTAAATATTGTCACAGGTCACTAAAGAGAGGGAGAGACAGTGATCTTTTGTTCCCAATTGGGCTTGTCTGTTATTGGCAAAACTCTACGGCAAAATTCAGTATGAGTCTCTCACAATGCTAAACTTGTGATAAGCAGATCGTTTTCATTGATTGAACCAGGTAGGCTCATCGTAGGGGGGTGCCAGCTTATGATGTCATACACACAGTATCCCCTGTCAAGGCCAGTCCCCTTCTGAAGCTTCCATCTGGCTGTGGTGTTTTTCTGAATGGGACGTCCCCCCTGAGTGATCTGCTCCTGGTGTCTCGCCGTCCGATCCTGGTGTCTCTCCATCCGGTCCTGGTGTCTCTCCGTCCGGTCCTGGTGTCTCTCCGTCCGGTCCTGGTGTCTCTCCGTCCGGTCCTGGTGTCTCTCGTCCGGTCCTGGTGTCTCTCCGTCCGGTCCTGGGCGGGTTCTGCTTGGAAGTCTGTCAGAACCCAAACCTCCGGTCTGACCACAGGCTGAACACAACCCCTCACGGTCACAGCCCACAGTCACAGCCCACAGTCACAGCACAGCCCACAGCCTATAAGATTTGAGTCTTCATGAGAGCGTAATTACACCCCAGCAGTGTATTTATACACGTGTGTGACTCTATGGACCACGTGCGTGTCTGTGTGTGGAAGGAGCATTCCCTTTTGTGTAGTGTGTTTGTGTACAGTTTGTACGTCTGCACATTTTGTATTGTGTATAGCTGGTGGGTGTTTATCACAGGAGGTTGGTGGCACCTTAATTGGGGAGGACAGGTGGTAATGGTATCAAATACATCAAACATGGTTTCCATGCGTTTGATACCATTCCATTCACTCCGTTCCAGCCGTCATTATGAACCGTCCTCCCCTCACCAGCCTCCACTGATGTTTATTGTATTTCAACATACACTAGGTGAGCCTGCAAAGTGTATTTTCTGTGTGTGTCTGGAGAGCATGGTGTGTGTGTACCGTGTGTGTTCCGGTGTTGTGGTCGTGTTGGTGCTTGCCCTACTGTATGGCAGCAGGTGAAACCAGTCTAACCTCACCTGTAACAGGTCTATGTAGTGAGTTTCTAGAGAGAGGATCAGGGCATGAAGCCATAGCTTTGTCAGACTCACCATGGTCACCTGCCTGCCACTCAGGACCCCTGGAGGTTTGGTGAGAACTCTGCTGTGTGTGTCACTGTTTGTTTTAGTGTTTGTGTGTGAATTCATGACTTAGTGGGGGGGGGGGGGCAGTGTCAAATTGATGTCCAATTGCAGCTGTTTTATTCTGTTGTGCTCTGTCTCTTTTCTTTGTGTTTGAAATCTGACTTTTTTTGAGGGGGGGGGGGGTGGAAGTTGAGTGCTGGCATCATAGCTGTGTCACGGTGTCTGTGTCTCTTTCACACATACACAAGCGCCACTAAACTCCCTGTACACACACAGGGCAGGACAGAGCCACAGGGACCTGCTGTTGGATTTAGGAAGACCACATCACCAGCCTACAGTTAAACTCCATCCGGACTTCAAGAGTGGAGCACAGTGTCGGGGCCCGGCACTCAGTGTTCACAGTGTACATGTTGGGTGTTGTGTATGTGTGTGTTTTTGGCTCTCTCAAAGTGGATTTTGCGTGACAGATTGGAATGATCATGGAGTGAGGGATCACACGGAGCAGAGTGCAGACAGGAGGGAACAGAGGAGGGAGAGCGTGAACGAGGGACAGAGACGGAGCGAAGGATGAATTGGTAGAAGTGAAGCCGGACAGCGAGCTGGAGGCTGACAGAAGGAGGGGGAAAAAAAGAGATTCGGGAAGAGAGAGACAGGGAGGGCGGGAAAGAGAGAGAGCGAGAGGAGAGAGGACAGTGGAGACAGAGGAGCCAGCCCTACAGCTGTGACAGTTTGTGTGTTAGGGGGGTTGACAGACACAGTGGCTTTGTGTCCTGCTGAACAACACTGGACAGGACACTGCTGTGCTGGGAGAGGAGAGGCACTGTCAGTTAGTCTGTCAGTCGCTCTGTCAGTCAGTCAGACCGTCTGTCTATCTGTAGGGAAACTAAACCTCTCTGCTACCACTCTGGCATACATCTGCTCTCCAGGACGTCTTTAATATCATTTCAGGGCCTAGGACGCCTCACCACGGCATGCGTGCACCCCCCAGCGTGCGTGTGAGTGTGTGTGCCTTGGAAAGCTCCTTCACGTCCTTGGAGGTCAGGAGTTTGAGACTGTGATGTGGAACTAAAGGCATGTATCTGGGGACGTGCCAGCATCAGGATGGAGAGGAACACCGAGGAGAACAGGGGACTAGACTGAACTGAGTTGGTTGGAACTATTGGGATTTTTCTTTTCTTTTCAGGGATGATCTTGGTCCATCTGAAGAGCTACTTAGCCCTCTTGGCTTCTGCTTTCACTGATTGGTTCATCTCAATGGAAGTATGACTTGGCCAGAGAGGATGTAGGTGTTACACTGACACCAGCGTAATTTACTGGAAAATAGCGTGTTTGTGCGATAGTGTCAAGACTTTGCCTCCTCCTGTGTGTGGCCCATGTTGGCATCGGGTCGGCCCATGTTGGGTAATCTCTGTGCCCCCATGCCCGCGGCTATGCCCCCTTACCCTGCTCTACCAACTAGGTCAGAGTGGTGCTTCCAGAATCCCGTAGGAGTGGACTGTAGTGCCGCCGAGCCTCGCTGTATCTGGTTGGCAGTGCTGCGTGGTGCCCCCTTGCCCTCGCCCCCCACCATGAGGCCAGTCCCGGTCGGCAGCCGTGCCCAGCAACATTATCACCAGCCCGGGGTAAGGACTGTGCCCAGTGCCCACCACACCCCTGCAAGGTGGAGGTTTGTGGGTCTACCTCAGAATCTCAGTTGAGGTATCCATATAGTTATGTGGAACTGGTGTTTTGCAAATTGTGCAGTGTGTATGCTTGTTTGTGTGTTAGCGAGATAGAGCTTCTCCTCACGTGTTTTTCTCTGTCGGTCACAGGAGGTTGGTGGCACTGTAATTGGGGAGGACGGGCTCGGGGTAATGGCTGGAACGCAATGAGTGGTTTCCATGTGCTTGATGCCATTCCATTCGCTCCGTTCCAGACATTATTAAGAGCCGTCCTCCCCTCAGCAGCCTCCACTGGTTTGTATGTGGCAGTGTGATGCTGAATGTGAGCGACAATAATGCATTAATCATTAAGCATCAGCTATAGTTGTGTTGTCCTCTTTAGGGGGTTGTGCCATATTGACTGTTTCCCCCTGGAGGGGCGTTACTAATTAGTGAGTTAAGGCAGATGAAGGGGCTTGTTATGTGGCAGTTTGAAGGGGGGGGGGGGACAATGCGCCCTCCAGGCCTGCAGAATTCAGAGCATCTCTCATCCATGTGCACTCAGTGTGTGTGTGTGTGTTGAAGCGCAGTGTGTGTTTGCTTTCTCTCTCTGTCTCTCTTTCAGACATGCAGTTGAGAAATGGCGGCTTGGGGAATGTGGGCAGCCAGGGGAAAGAGCAGCTAGGACCAGGCTATAGTATAGGCACAGCTGGAGGAAACACACTGTCTGTGTACAGTAATGGCCTCTCGCAGTAATGTGTACAGCATCAGTCCTGGAATCTCAGCCTACTCCCTCTGTAATTGTGTTGACCAGGATAGTAACACCAGTAATGTGCACAGCATCAGTCCTGGAATCTCTCAGTATCTCTCTCTGATGGGAGTAGGCACATTTTGAGCCATCCAGTAGCCTGAAAGACTTTACTGTTGCCTGTATGCCACTGAGTGTAGGGTTTAAGGAGAGTTTGGGTTATTATGGCTAGGATCTGTGGATGTATACTGAACAAAAATATAAATGCAGCATGCAACAATTTACAGTTCACTTGGCAGCCAGGCCCAGCCAATCAGAATACGTTTTCCCCCACAAAATGGCTTTATTACGGACAGGTAGATTAAAAGCTCAGGTTCGACAATTTCATTGGTTAGACAAACAATAAGAGGATAATTATGCAGATAGTAATGTAGTGCTAGCCTCAGCACTCCAGTCCTACCTATTTCCCCCATGGGGTGTAGGTTAGAGACCGTTTTGGGGAGGGCGGGTGAGGGGGGTATGTGTTACTGGAGATTCATATTCAGCAGAGTTGCTCGAGGAGAAAACCCTGTTTAACTGATGTGACATCAACTGACTTGATCTGACAGAGGGCTCAGACAGGTTATTGAGCAAACAGACAGACAGACAGACAGACAGACAGACAGTGGAATTCAGGCGGTTGTGTAAAACACAGAGACGTTATTGTTGAAGCTGTGCGTCAGGTTTGCTGAATGACTGTTTATACTCGATTGTGAAATACTGTATGTGTTTAAAAGGCTGCCATGGTGCGGCTGGCCTTTTCAACTGTACCGACACACAGTCAGATGTCGGCTGTCATGCTAGTTTGAACTAGGATGTATTCTGGCTTGGAGAGGAGCCGGAGTAGAGACAATGATACAGGTGGGAGGGCCTTTGATACACAGTAGCTAGGGCCCTGGGTTTTTCCTGATCTGACCAGGAAGAACTATTGAACCTTAAAGTAGCAGTGCTTGTCACTTCTTCAGTTTGTATCCCTTTCTCTTCTCCCGTCCCCCATCCACCCATCCGTCCCCCATCCACCCATCCGTCCCCCATCCACCCATCCGTCCAGCTCTCAGACCAGTGCTACGAAGCGGACAGTGGGTCTCTGGATTAAAAGCGTGTCAGCATTTGTAAACCTCTGTAAAGCCCAACTTTTCAAACGGGATGCAGCTCTCAACTGTTTGAAAGACCATTGTTCCCCCAGTGTGTGTGTGTGTGTGTGTGTGTGTGAGATGTCTTTCAGGCATTCCTTTTCTTCACCATCATTTGCAACCGCTGAACTAATATAGCTTAACAATCACTTCCTAACTATCATCGTTAGGCTGGGGATGTACTGCCTGATATGAATGTTAGAGTAGTGGTGAGATGGACACCTGTCTGCTGCCCACCTCAATAGCAACACAATGTGGTTATATAGACTAGAGGTCGACCGATTAGGATTTTTCAACGCCGATACAGATTTATTGGAGGACCAAAAAAAGCCAATGCCGATTAATCGGCCAATTGTTTAAGAATGTATTTGTAATAATGACAATTACAACAATACTGAATGAACACCTATTTTAACTTAATATAATACATCAATAAAATCAATTTAGCCTCAAATAAATAATGAAACATGTTAAATTTGGTTTAAATAATGCAAAAACAAAGTGTTTAAGTTCCTTGCTCAGAACATGAGAACATACGAAAGCTGGTGGTTCCTTTTAACATGAGTCTTCAATATTCCCAGGTAAGAAGTTTTAGGTTGTAGTTATTTTTGTAATTATAGGACTATTTCTCTCTATACCATTTGTATTTCATATACCTTTGACTATTGGATGTTCTTATAGGCACTTTAGTATTGCCAGTGTAACAGTATAGCCCTCTCCTCGCTCCTACCTGGGCTCGAACCAGGAACTCAACGACAACAGCCACCCTCGAAGCAGCGTTACCCATGCTGAGCAAGGGGAATAACTACTCCAAGTCTCAGAGCGAGTGACGTTTGAAACGCTATTAGCGCGCACCCCGCTAACTAGCTAGCCATTTCACATCGGTTACACCAGCCTAATCTCGGGAGTTGATAGGCTTGAAGTCATAAACAGCAGAGCTGCTGGCAAAATGCACGAAAGTGCTGTTTCAATGAATGCTTACGAGCCTGCTGCTGCCTATCACTGCTCAGTCAGACTGCTAAATCAAATCATAGACTTAGTTATAACATAATAACACACAGAAATACGAGCCTTAGGTCATTAATATTGTCGAATCCGGAAACTATCATCTTGAAAACAAGACGTTTTTTCTTTCACTGAAATACGGAACCGTTTCGTATTTGATCTAACGGGTGGCATCCCTAAGTCTAAATATTCCTGTTACATTGCACAACCTTCAATGTTATGTCATAATTACGTAAAATTCTGGCAAATTAGGCGGCCCAAACTGTTGCATATACACTGACTCTGCGTGCAATGAACGCAAGAGAAGTGACACAATTTCACCTGGTTAATATTGACTGCTAACCTGGATTTCATTTAGCTAAATATGCAGGTTTAAAATGGGCATTGAAAAAGGCATTGATGTTTATGGTTAGGTACACATTGGAGCAACGATACGCACTGCATCGATTATATGCAACGCAGGACACGCTAGATAAACTAGTAATATCATCAACCATGTGTAGTTAACTAGTGATCATGATTGATTGATTGTTTTTTATAAGATAAGTTTAATGCTAGCTAGCAACTTACCTTGGCTTACTGCATCCGCGTAACAGGCTGTCTCCTTGTGGAGTGCAATGTAATCAGGTGGTTAGAGCATTGGACTAGTTAACTGTAAGGTTGCAAGATTGAATCCCCCGAGCTGACAAGGTAAAAATCTGTCGTTCTGCCCCTGAACGAGGCAGTTAACCCACCGTTCCTAGGCCATCATTGAAAATAAGAATGTGTTCTTAACTGACTTGCCTAGTTAAATAAAGATGAAATAAAGGTGTAAAAAATAATAATAATAATCGGCCAAATCGGTGTCCAAAAAATACAGATTTTCGATTGTCATGGAAACTTGAAATCGGCCCTAATTAATCGGCCATTCCGATTAATCGGTCGACCTCTAATATAGACGAATAGGAATGATGGGAAATATTGTGTATGGTTTCCTGGTGGCCCCACATGGCATTTTAATAGGAGTTCTCATTATGGTGCCTTTAGATGTGCTAATTATCCTAATTAATGGCATGTGGCAGGGCTCCGTATTGTGTCATTTGTGTATCATGATTATCCTATTCATGTGAGCTTGTCCTAGAATCACTGCTATGTAACTACGGCTGTACACACCATTTCTATTCATATACTGTCCATACTGTCTTTACACACCACTATATGTATGTACAGTATATTTATATACCTACGTATATATTTATATGCCGGTCTCTTGACATTGCTCGTTCTGATATATCTTAATTTCTTTCTTGTATTTTTCTGGATTATGTGTGTATTGTTGTATTATTGCACTGTCGTTGCTAGAAACACGAGCGTGTTCGCTGCACCTGCAAATCTGTGTACGTGAGCAATACACTTTGATTTGATTTGAGAGATCTAGGCAGAGAAGTGCAGAGTGAAGTGCCAAATGTTCCCCTTTTTGGATTGGCTAGACTAGAGAAAGGTTTCCTCATCTAGGAGGTTGGTGAGAGAGTGGCCATGGAAAGACTATTAGATATAGCCTAAATACAGTCAGTTTTTACATAAGCTGACAGACAGATGTAAGTTTAATCAATGATGCTAGACCTCATGTCTGGAGTGTAACCTAGAGTCTGGAGTGTAACCTACTGTAGTTAGATGGAGACTTGTTATGGGGGTGTTTAGTGGAGAATAGTCAGGCAGTCACAGACGTCACCCACACACTCAGGGTCAGGCAGGCAGGCTGACAGGCAGTGGGAATCATCTCTGGCCCAGAGCTCCAGTCTCTGTGTGCTTGGGGTAATCACAGGGTTTGGTATTCTCAGCGCCGGGAGGGGCTGTGCGGTCGAAACCAGCGTGCTGGAACCTGTCTCGCACTTGGCCCAGCCTGCTCTCGCTCCTGCCCTCTCCACTTGCTCCTTCCCTCTCTCTATCATTCTCTCCTTCCATCGCTCTCCTCACCCCCTCCTTGCCAGTCCCCGTCAGTGTGTGTTTCAACATGCCTCAAACCAACCGCTCCCTCTGGAATTCCCTCTGGCTAGTCTCTTTCTTTCTCTCTTCATATCCTAAGCCTACTCTTTCATTTTCACTCTCTTTATTTTCCTCCCTTCTCTTCCCTCCCCCTCAACTTTCATGCATCTCTCATTGAAACTTTCTCCCTTATTATCCTCGTGCCTCTCGTCTCTCGTCTGTTTGTGAAATGTGGGAGAGTTGCCTGGGCATTGTGAAACGGTGAGAACAAGGTTACATCATCACCTGTATGGAGAGCTGTGCATCGAGCAGGAAAGAGGAGAGGAGGACAAAGAGAGGATGTGTTGTAATGGTCACTCCAGCTGGATCATATGGCAAGAATGTATATGTGGTGATGGTGGAAGGGAGAAGAGCGGTTGAATGGGAGGGAGGGAGCACAAACCCCCAACCCCCTGGGGTTTTGTATTTATAGGTGCTCTGTATGCCTGGTTATCACTCCTCTACGGTACCACACTTCCTGTCCCCAGCCTGCCACTTCCTGTTGTTGAGCGGACCGGGTGATTGGCCCTGCGAGGTCAGAGTAGTGTGGAGGGGGGAAGGGGCACAGGAAGTGAAATATAGGGTTTGTGTTGGGGGTTAACCCCTTACACGCGTGGGAACTAACCTATATGGATAGGGCTGAATTTAAATGGTTTTTTTTTACAGAAGAAATATGGAAAGCATATCCATAACCATGGTAGCAATTCAAAGGGAACCGTTTGGAGATTATGGGGAAATGATTAGACCAGAGGTGAGGACAGTTCATCTGACACAAAACTGAATCCAAACATTACACTGTTGATTTTATGTACGTTTTGCTTTTACTATACTTTTTGCCGCATTTGTTTATAACAAAATCTGAAAATATTCTGAATACATTCAGGAACATGATGAGAATATTCCTGGAAAATGTGGGGTAGATGCAACATAAGACATAAAAAGAAACATGGGTTTGAGTGAGAGGACTGACTGGTGTCTCCAAGTGGCCAAACACCTCTCCAAAGTGTACACAGTTCCTAAGTCGTTTCGATGCACTTTATGACTCAAAAGAAGAGTCTTCAACTATAAGGTGCTTTTTCGAGCTCTCCTAGCTGTGCCGTTGAGGAACTAGAGCACACTTGTAGTCGTTTTGGTTGGAACACAACCCTGCATCCCCGCCATCACACAATTACTGTTGTTGTTTACGCAATCAGGGAAACGGTCCATTATAAATCCCAAAGAAATGTGAAGTGCACACTTGTATGACGTCAAAGCAGTATTTATTATCACTTTCAACTTCTCATCTTTCAACATACGTTGAGTCCTCTTCATTTACAGCACTTCCCTCATCCCGACAACGACAAATTTGAGCCAGAGTTGCCCAATTAGTGGGAGAGATGGGGCCAACTTCATCACCAGGTGCTCAGGTTCAGAACGGATGTCAGTCAAATCCCTTAAAGTGCTGTCGGAGTGGAGACCCTGAGCTCTGATGTCATGTATTGCATGTTACGATGCAGCCACTGCGTTCCAATTTAGGCACTTGTCAGTGTCCAAATCTGCCATTTTCAACACGCATACTGGTACGAGTATGAAGGGCTATAGCCAGCTGGGGGCCAGCCGTGCTCACCACTCACCTACTAGCATTAAAACATATGGACACACACACACACCCTCAGAGTGGAGAGTCAGGAGGAGAGACACCGGCACAGTTAAGTAAGTGAACTTCCATAGAGAAGAGTCCAGAGGTATAGGCTCATTTACGTTTAGGAAGGTTGTCTCCCTCCCATCCCTGTTTGGTCAGGTGGTTGTGTTTGAATGACACATGTGGGTTGGAGCAGCAGCATCAGGGTGTTAGTTCTCACGTGTATCTGTCATGATTGTTATTTGCCTTCTTTGGGGAAAATGAGTGGACATCTACTCAGGCTCACCCTGACCCTTTCACACCACGCTGGTGCAAGGTGACCAAGGTCAGTCCTGATTGATTACAGACATTCCTTAATTGTCTAGAGTTCCGTCCTGAGCATTCCAGGGTGAGCTCAGGACGGAACACCCCCCGCTCCCCTCCGTCTAGACCTGGGCTCTTCCTGACAGCGGCCACACCCCCCAGGACCCCTTAGTGGTTTCTGGGACATTGTTGTGGTGCTGGGTGCCATGTGGGGACTGCCTGACCCTATGGGCCAGCTGTGCTCAACTCTCACCTCTAGCATTAAAACATATGGATACACACCCACACTCATTGTCCGCCAGTCTCCCAGGACAGAAACAGACACATTCCTATTCTTGCCTGCAGGGGAAGTCACTAATGAAGTAACCAGCAGCCCGTTAAGTGGTGATGTCACTCTGAGGCCTGGCTCTTGTAGCATGGATGTCGTTTGACCTTTGTTCCAGTTCCATAAAGTTCTGAAAGTTTTCCTGGGAATACTTGGTGGAAGGAGGAACTGGTTAACTACTGATGGAGTGTTGACCGTTGGAGTGACATAAGTGATTGTTTTGGGGATTGCATGTTTTTATTCTCTCTCTGTTCAACAGGCAAAGGGTTGGAGAGATGGGCTCTCCTCGGCCGGTGACAACCCTCGGCCTGCGATGGGGGCGGGAGGAGAGGGGGTCGGCGTTGGCTGGCAGGGTCCCCGGACACTACTACTCCAGAAGAACTCACAGGGCTTCGGCTTCACGCTGCGCCACTTCATCGTCTACCCACCAGAGTCTGCCCTGCACACCAGCCTCAAGGTACCACCACTGGACAACACACCAGTGACAACTGGGGCTTTTAAAGAATAATCCACTCAAATCTACAGATTCCTATGATTTACATTGTTAAATAACGCTGTCTGGCTAGCTAAAAAATTGCTACACACAATAGCACCAAAGTCAATATCAGCATGTGAAGTAGTTACAGTAGCTAGTTGTAAAATCCCTGAAACAAACTGCCCTATCAATTTTGGCATTTTATTAGGATCCCCATTATCCTTTGCAAAAGCAGCAGCTACTCTTCCTGGGGTCCACACAAAACATGAAACATGACATAATACAGAACATTAATGGACAAGAACAGCTCAAGGACAGAACTACATTAATTTCAAAAAGGCACACGTAGCCTACATATCAATACATACACACAAACTATCTAGGTCAAATAGGGGAGAGGCGTTGTGCCGCGAGGTGTTGCTTTATTTAGGAGTTACAATATCACCATGTTCGACATGGTAGCGATTGCATTTCTAGCGCAAAGCTGTGTGAGTCTGGTTGCTATGGCAACTCAAGGAGAAAACAGGTTTGTGTCATGGTCGTTGAAGGAAGCAAGGTTATTAATTTGAAGGTGCACTGTGAACTTTAAGGACATTTCAACAAAATATAGACTTTGTTGTGACGATATAGACAGATGGATGTGTTCTACACAAGTATCCCCCTATTGGCTTATTTGGCGATATGGAGTGTTCAGGTAATTGTTTTAAAAGCGTCATGAAATGTGATAGTTTGTTATCCCTATTTCCAGGGACGAGAACCGTATCATGATGAAGTATCTCGTCACATTTCATTTCTAGGGTGGATTATCCCTTTAAGACTGAGCCAATCATATCACATGGGCAGTAAGGCTGAGCCAATCATATCGCTGGGGCATTAAGACGGGACCAATCAGATCACAGGGCAGGAAGGTCGTAGATCAATCCGAACACAGGAGCAGTAAGGTCAAGAGAATCAGGACACAATGGGGGACAAGCCAAGCATAGCCAATTAAATGCAGGGATTGAACCAGCGTAGCCAATTAAAGTGTTGGGGTAGACTCCTATGAGTTAATCAGATTAGGGACATAGACAGATGGATGTCATAAGAAGAGCCCTGTCATTAGAGTAGAGATGGATAAGCAAGCGAAGGACAGAAGGGGAAGGGTGATACACAACCTCCATACTCCTGTAGGACTGATTTACAGAGAGAGAGAGAGAATTCCATTGTCTGTTTTACTGTCTATGGACAGACAATTGTACCACATCCAGTGTACCTTTTGGCTCACGAATACCTTTTTCCTAAAGGAGGACACTGCTGTAAGAAACAGTACAGGGACAACAACGGTGTTTTACTGAAAGATATGTCCTGTCTATACAGCCATTCAGCGGCATAGATAACAATCTCATCAGAAAAAGCATCATCCCGGTGGGTGTTTTGTTTTGTTCTCTTAGTTGTCGGGCAGACAGAGCTACAGATGTGAAATAGAGTGACGAGGGGGGGGGGGGGGGGGGGGTTACAGCCAAAACAAGGGCCCTATTATGATGAACCCCCTCCCCCTTCAACCCCCAGCCCAGCAGCTGCAGTAAGGACAGGACACTGTCTGTGTGTCCCAAAAATGGCACCTTATTCCCTATATAGTATACTACAGCCCCATGGGCCCTGGATAAAAGTAGTGCACTATAAAGTGAATAGGGTGCCATTTGGGACACAAAAGTGTCAATCGGCTCTGTTGTCCTGGCCTGCCTGGTACCACTTTCATATTACCCCCAGCCTGGACCGGCAGTACCATGCCCTCTACTAGAACCACCACGGACAATGGGCCCACTGCTGCCTGTCCTGTCCTGTCCTGTCCTGTCCCCAGGGTCACATGCTGCTGTGAGGGGCAGCGAGTGGCACAGAGAACGCAGCCCTCTGTCCCTACCCATCATTGGGGCCACATCAAAGACCTGTATGATGTGACTCCCTTCATCATGGACACATGCCTGATGATTGTCCTAACGGATTGATCAGTGCATGCATGACAGCTGTCCCTAACCCTACATCTATATCCACAGAGCAAGAGAGAGAATCAGAGAGAGATGTAGAGATGAGGATAGTGCATCTCTATCTCTCGGTCCTCAGCCCCACCACAGGCCCGCATGTGTCCACCCGGGGGGTCAGCTCAGCTGGGGAGCCTCCCTGGCTCCTGGGTCTATTCTGGGGCGGCAGCCCTCCTTTCTCTGGCCATAAACCCCCACTATTGTCTGTGGAGGCAGGAATGAGCCCACTCAGCACTGCCTAAAGCCAGGCAGGAGCCAGTCACCTCAAACTGTCCATTCAGCTCAGTGTGTGTGTGTGTGCACGTGTGTGCGCCTACATCAGTCTATCACCCTATCAAACAGCACCTATGACAGACAGACTGTGTGCTCAGTGCTGCCCTCGTCTGTCTGATGCAGACAACTACACATGTTTGGCTCTGTGTATGACATCACCACCTGCAGACAGTCAAACCTGTCTGAGTGTCTCTGCTGTGTGTGCTGAACATTAGGAGCTCATAAACCAGAACAGGTGTGTTTGTTTGAGAGAACTGGCTGGGATACCACTGAAGTCACTCTTCACATGCTAATCAGCTTGTAAAAGAAGATGGTTCAAGTGCCATGTAGCTTCACATGCTAATCACCTTCTGAGAATCCGGAGGCGAGCGAGTAAACACCCATTGCATGTTAGCAAGAAGAATGAAAGACAAACATGATGACCTACGATTAAGATTATCCTACCAACGGGATATTAAAAACTGTAACATCTTATGTTCCACCGAGACGTGGCTGAATGAAGAAACTGAAAATATAAAGCTAGCAGGATTTTCCATGCACCGGCAGAACAGAGGTGCTACCTCTGGTAAGACGAGGGGTGGGAGTGTGTGTCTTTTTGTCAATAACAGCGGGTCTAATATTAAAGAAGTCTCAAGGTATTGCTCACCTGAGGTAGAGTACCTTATGATAAACTGTAGACCACACTATCTACCAAGAGAGTTCTTATCTGTATTATTTGTAGCCGTCTATTTACCACCACAAAGCGAAGCTGGCACTAAAGACGGCTCTCAACCCACTCTATAAGGCCATAAGCAAAGAAGAAAATGCTCACCCAGAAGTGGCGCTCCTAGTGGCTGGGGACTTTAATGCAGGTATTTTTTACCAGCATGTCACATGTGCAACCAGGGGGAAAAAAATCCTAGACCACCTTTACTCCACACACAGAGATGCATACAAAGCTCTCCCCCGCCCTCCATTTGGTAAATCTGACCATAATTCTATCCTCCTGAATCCTGCTAACAAGCAAAAACTGAAGCAGGCAGTACCAGTGACTCGCTCAATACGGAAGTGGTCAGATGACGTGGATGCTACACTACAGGACTGTTTTGCTAGCACATACTGGAATATGTTCTGGGATTCATCCAATGGCATTGAGGAATACACCACCTCAGTCATCGGCTCACTCAATAAGTGCATCGATGACGTCGTCCCCACAGTGAACGTACGTACATATCCCAACCAGAAGCAATGGATTACAGGCAACATCCGCATTGAGCTAAAGGCTAGAGCTGCCGCTTTCAAGGAGCAGGAGACTAATGCGGACGTTTAGAAGAAATCCCGCTATGCCCTCAGACGAACCATCAAACAAGCAAAGCATCAATACAGGATTAAGATTGAATCCTACTACACCGACTCTGACGCTCGTCGGTTGTGGCAGGGCTTGAAAACTATTACGGACTACAAAGGGAAACCAAGACGCCAGCTGCCCAGTGACGTGAGCCTACCAGATGAGCTAAATGCCTTTTATGCTCACTTTGAGGCAAGCAACACTGAAGCATGCATGAGAGCACCAGCTGTTCTGGATGACTGTGTAATAACGCTCTCGGTAGCCAATGTGAGCAAAACCTTTAAACGGGTCAACATTCACAAAGCCGCTGGGCCATACGAATTACTAGGACGTGTACACAAAGCATGCGCAGACCAACTGGCAAGTATCTTCACTGACATTTTCAACCTCTCCTTGACCGAGTCTGTAATACCTACATGTTTCAAGCAGACCACCATAGTCCCTGTGCCCAAGGAAGTGAAGGTAACCTGCCTAAATGATTACCGCCCGTGGTACTCACGTCGGTAGCCATAAAGTGCTTTGAAAGGCTGGTCATGGCTCACATCAACAGGATCCTCCCGGATACCCTAGACCTACTCCAATTCGCATACCGCCCCAACAGATCCACAGATGACGCAATCTCAATAACACTCCACACTGCCCTTTCTCACCTGGACAAAAGGAACACCTATGTGAGAATGCTGTTCATTGACTACAGCTCAGCGTTCAACACCATAGTGCCCACAAAGCTCATCACTAAGCTAAGGACCCTGGGCCTAAACACCTCCCTCTGAAGTGGAGCAGGTCTAGTTTCAAGTTCCTTGGTGTCCACATCACCAACGAACTATCATGGTCCAAACATACCAAGACAGTCATGAAGAGGGCACGACAAAACCTTTTCCTCCTGAAAATATTTGGCATGGGTCTCCAGATCCTCAAAAGGTTATACAGCTGCACCATCGAGAGAATCCTGACCGGCTGCATCACCGCCTGTTATGGCAACTGCTCGGCATCTGACCGTAAGGCACTACAGAGGTAGTGCCATCCAGGACCTATATAATAGGCGCTGTCAGAGGAAAGCCCATAAAATTGTCAGAGACTCCAGTCACCCAAGTTATAGACTGTTTTCTCTGCTACCGCACCAGACAATTTATATTGAACCCCCCCTCCTGTTTGTACACTGCTGCTACTCGCTGTTTGTTTGTTACCTATGCATAGCCACTTAGCCCACACCTACATGTACAGATTACCTCAACTAACCTGTACCCACGCACACTGACTCGGTACCGGTGCCCCCTGTATATAGCCTCGTTATTCTCATTGTGTTACTTTTTATTATTACTTTTTATTTTATTCTACTTGGTAAATATTTTCTTCTTCTTGAACTGCGCTGTTGGTTAAGGGCTTGTAAGTAAGCATTTCACGGTAAAGTCTACTCTTGTTGTATTCGGCGCGTGTGACAAATAAAGTTTGATTTGATATGTTTTGCACAGAGACAGACACTGCATGAACAAGAGCTGAGGGGACACTTTGAGCGTTTGGCAGCTTCCATTCACACAAACAACCACACGTGCACACCAGGGGAGGCTGGTGGGAGGAGCTATAGGAGGACTGGTTCATTGTAATGGCTGGGATGGA
This sequence comes from Oncorhynchus clarkii lewisi, assembly GCF_045791955.1. Taxonomy (NCBI): domain Eukaryota; kingdom Metazoa; phylum Chordata; class Actinopteri; order Salmoniformes; family Salmonidae; genus Oncorhynchus; species Oncorhynchus clarkii. The sequence goes on along the minus strand of NC_092158.1, from coordinate 69,633,856 downwards.
ATAAATGGAGCGGTATCAAACGCATCATGCATACGGAAACCACATGTTCGACTCTGTTGCATTTACTCCATTTCAGCCATTACAATGAGCTCATGTTTCCTCATCCAACTCCACCCTTCCTTAACACCTGTGTCATTCTGGTTTCCTGGAAAGAGGTGGACGTTCTGTGAACTGGTGTTTAGGCTGCCATGGAGCTTTGTTCCCTGGGTGACATTGTCTGTATGGGCCTGGATATCAGTGTTGATTTAGTTTTTTCGTTGTCTTCACAGGACGAGGAGAACGGGAATGGAAAGGGTAAGTTGTCTCCCTCAGTCAACATCGTCACCACTAGACTCTGGTGTCTCGGTGATGTCACCGCCACTCCTAGCCAGGGTCCCCCTCTAGCTACACTGCTTCCCCTGCTGCCAATGATCTTGTGGCCCCAAAACACTGTTCCTAGAACAGTTTGATTCTTTAGCTTGTAATGCCCACTGTTAAGAAAAGGTGGAGTGAACCTGAACTTGGACCTGTGCATAGAGTTGTCCTTTTATTGAGTCTCAATTGGATTATTGGCGGTATTTATGCTCATGTCATGATATTGGCGCTTATAGTATAATTCCACTAGGCTCACACTGGTTCACTGTTGTTTGCACATAATTTCAAAGACATTACGTTGAACCAACATTGAATGGACGTTGAATTGTCTGTGTCCAGTGGGCAATGATATATTTAATAGTTATCATCAGGTCCTATTTAATCAATTGAAGAATGAAGTGACAGTAACATACTGCATTGTGCCATGTAGGGAGAAGTAGGTTGGAGCCAATGGACACCATATTTGTCAAGAATGTGAAAGAGCGAGGTCCCGCTCACCAGGCTGGCTTGTGTACAGGTAAGGAAAATGTCTGTTTTGAAAGAGAGGGACGGGAGATTGCGTGTGTAGAGGAACAGCCTGATTTGCAATGGAAATAACCTTAGGAGCGTCCGACATGATCACACATGGATGATAGGATGATAGGAAGGAGTCAGGTGCTCCCAATGATTCAACAAGGATACCCACCAGACCATGTTCAGCAAAAACACACACACACACACACATTAAAGTTGCATTATTGTCTTAGGAAATTAGTAATGATACTGATGAGAACAGAATGACACAGGCTGACAAATACTCAGCAGTGTAAGTTGGAGCTAATTAGAGACGTTTTCCTGTTGTGTCTTGCAAGCTAAGCTGGGCAGCATTCCTCTCCCTGCAGCCCAGCCAAGCTAAACCATTACTCCTATATAAATATACACACACACACACACACACCACCAAAACACATCCACACACTAACACATAACGAATGACTCATCCCTTCTCCTGCCAAACACAAACAGATCCAGGCCTTTTGCCTCAGGCTTATGATCTGGTATATCAACACACAACAAACCCTGAGGTGACACTGTGTCCTTCCTGACTTCACAGCAACTACTGCAAGCACATAGTTCTATATTTCCATACACAAATCCTCAGTCCCTATCTCAACCACCCCCCCATACATCCCTCAGCAGGAAGTCTGGGTCTGGGGTCTCCCTGACCTTCCCTCCCCTGACCTTCCCCACCAGGATATTCCTCTGCAGGAGTCCTGTGTCTGGGGGGGGTGTGACTGGGGTCAGTGAGGGATGGGGGTGGAGGGGTTGCTCTTGTTCTTTTTTTATTGAGAGTGTATCACTGAATATCTGTGCTGTGTTTGGTCATACTGGGATTTAAATATGTATGTTCGTATGTGTGTTGCAGGGGATCGGCTGGTGAAGGTGAATGGAGAGAGTGTCCTGGGGAAAACCTACTCCCAGGTGATCGCCCTCATACAGAACAGGTAAGAGCCACTGTACTGCGTGTGCGTCTGTGTGTACCCACAGTATGTACAGCGCACCCCTTGACTTTTTTACGGCCTTATTCTAAAATGGATGAAATAGTTTTTTTCCCCCCTCATCAATCTACACACAATACCCCATAACGACAAAGTAAAAACAGGTTTTTAAAATTTTGTTAAATCCACTTCAATCAGTGTAGATGAAGGGGAGGAGACTGATTTTTAAGGCAATTGAGACATGGATTGTGTATGTGTGCTATTCAGAGGGCGAATTAAAAAATAAACTGAAATGTCACATTTACATAAGTAAGGGTCTTCTCCCCGGATTGCTCAGTTTGGCTGGACGGCCAGCTCTAAGAAGAGTCTTGGTGGAGGCCACTGTTCTTGAAGAACTTCAATACGGCAGACATTTTTTGGTACCCTTCACCAGATCTGTGCCTCGACACAATCCTGTCTCGGAGCTCTACGGACAATTCCTTCCACCTCCTGGCTTGGTTTTAGCTCTGACATGCACTGTCGACTGTAGGACCTTTCTATTGACAGGTGTGTCCCTTTCCAAATCATGTCCAATCAACAGAATTCACCACAGGTGGACTCCAATCAAGTTGTAGAAACAGGATGCACCTGAGCTCAATGGAAACAGGATGCACCTGAGCTCAATGGAAACAGGATGCACCTGAGCTCAATGGAAACAGGATGCACCTGAGCTCAATGGAAACAGGATGCACCTGAGCTCAATGGAAACAGGATGCACCAGAGTTTAATGGAAACAGGATGCACCTGAGCTCAATGGAAACAGGATGCACCTGAGCTCAATGGAAACAGGATGCACCTGAGCTCAATTTCAAGTCTCATAGCAAACAGTCTGAATACTTATGTAAATCAGGGATTTCTGTAGAAAAAAAAATATATACATTTGCAAAAACTTCGAAAAACCTGTTTTTGCTTTGTCTTTGAGATATTGTGTGTAGATTGACGAGGGAAATTATTTATTTAATTATTTTTAGAATAAGGCTGTAACTTAACATAATGTGGAAAAAGTCAAGGGGTCTGAATGCTTTCCGAATGCACTGTATGTGTCGTTTATGTACGAGACATGTCTCGTGTCGTTTACTTTGCATTTTTTATGTATGTATAGCATGATTCTGGAATGTGGAACATGTTCAGTTGTGTAAGTCGTCCTTGACTTGTGTGAGCACTTCCTCCTGAAGAGAATAGCCTGGAGCATTGAGTGTCCAGAACACATCCACTGAGAGCAGTAGAGTCACCAGGGTCATCGTCAACAGGGTCTCCTGTGACATGGTTGCTGATCAACCCCTCTCACAGCAAAACAAAACCCTTCGTCACAACAGGGGGAAAGTCTTCTCTTACTGTAACATGATAGAGTTTGGAAAAAATGTGGAATTATATTGTTTTTCCTACCCTTCCATCTGTGTTCCTTTTTCCCTTCCTCCCTCCTTCTCCCCCCTCTCTTCGGTTCCCCCTCTCTTTGCCCTCTCCACAGTGAGAGTGTGTTGGAGCTCTCTATAATGCCAAAAGGTGAAGACGTGCTGCAGCTGGTAAGTGTGAGTATGATATTTCAACCACACTACACGCTAATAGAAATACTCAGAAATGAATACCTGACAAATTCATTGATAAGTTCATTGATTTAAGAATACTAATACTACAGAGAGAGAACATCTTGGATATCGTCATGCTTGTCATTCCATTGCTTTGAGTTGACATTCTCAGCTCTCAGGAACTAGCTAGGCTGTGACGCAGATGCTTTCTAGTCTGTCCTTAGATTACAACACACATTCATTCAAGCTATTATCCAAAGTTCTGTGGAAGCGTCCCATGAAAAGTGGCTACCTACACACACATTTTGCCTCGGTCCATAAATTGCTCCACCACTTACTCACATGACCAGACATGCAGAGCATGTCACCGCCTCTCCTCTGGACCAGGAGGAGCAACCCAGGGGCACAACGCTGACACAACTTCCCAGACCTGGGCGCCCGACCTGGGCTTCTCTCTCACACACACAACCCCCTACCCACCAAGCACCAAGTCTTTCCCCTTCCAAATACTGCCCTCCTTCAACCCCACTACCACTCCCCCACCCCTCCACGCCTCCACCCTTCTCTCCTCTCACTCCGCCCCTCAATGCACCACGGGCATCGGTTGCATTCCAGTGGTGACATCACCAGCTCTAGCCATGCCCCCTTCCACCCTCCAACAGGGGAGAGAGAGAGAGTGTGTGAGAGAGAGAGAGTTTGTAAGGGCTTGTCTGAGGACAGCATACTGAACGAAAAAGAAAGTTTGACAGATAGCAAGAAAGAACAGCGAGAGAGACAAGAAAGAAGGAGAGAGAGGGAGAGCGCGGTAAATCGTAGCAACGGGAGTGTTGGTGTCTGTGGGAAGCAAACAGAGTTCCCCTCCTCTCCTCTCCTCTTCCTCTGTGAGTGACTTGAAGCCAGTATTGAGCCTGAGAGACACTGCCAGACTGAGTGTGGGCCTGCCCTGCTCTCTGAGGTAAAGCCTGAACACTTCATCTTTAAGTGTTGCCTTTTGATATAAATTAATTTTGGGAAAAGTGGTTTTAAGTCTGTAGCTTTGTAGTTTCTTAATCGGTGTTGCGGCTGTAGCTTGAGGGGCTGAACGCTGAGCGATACTTTAGACGTGTGGTGTTGTTGCGGGCGTATTGGATCAAGCTCGCCGTAACAGTGAGATTTTGTGCTTGTTTTGATAGATCCAAATTTGTTGTTGTTTTAAGTCAGTGTTTTGTTGTAGCGGTATATTTGGAACATTGCTCTGTGTCTGTGTGGCTTCAGACGGTTGCTGTGTTGTGGCTCTTGCTCAAGGCGCGTGCTAGTGCCTGCAGCTAACTAGTAGCTGTGTTTGTGTTGGAGGCTGAGTTGGGGCCCCTAACAGTCACCATGGCTGAGCAGACTGCGGTGGTAGGAGGAGGAACACAGATGATTCTAGACGTCGCTTGCTGTGTAACATCATAGTTAACAAGGAGCTTTGAATGCTGTGCCGGTCAAACCTGTGACTGTCAAAGCAATTGTATCACTCCTTCCTTCCCCTCTGACCTCTGTTCGTCACCTGAACTCCTCCTGTTTGTGTCTCACCTCTCTCCCTCTCTGTCTCCCACTACAGGCATACTCCCAGGATGCCTACCTGAGGGGCAACGAGCCTTACACAGGGGGAGCCCGGAACCTTCCGGTACCCCCGCCCCTTTGCTACGCTCCCCACGCCAAGTCCCAGCCTCCCTCTGGGGCCCCGGCCCTTATGGGCCAGAACCAGCTGGACAACTGGAGCCGCTGGGCAGGCTCCGCCAGCCCTTTGTCCCCCCTGGACAACCGCTCCACCGTGGGCAGCCCGGCCAGCTGGCAGGAGGGGTGGGGCGGACACAGTAGCCCCCCCCACAGGGCGGAGGAGATCCAGTGCGGTGTGACCGGGCAGCAGCCTACGGGACAGACCAGGGGCCGCTCCTACTCCTCATCTTCCTCCTCAGGAGGGCCCCTCAGCAGCCCTCTGCGTGTCCACTACGTCAACCACAATGCCACCGCCACCACCGCCTCCTCTCAGCCCCGGAAAGGCAGCCAGGCCTGGGCCAGCCCTCCCCAGCCGAGCCCCAGCCGCAGCCATCACTGCCAACAGGCCCTGTCTGAGTGGTACTACAGCCAAGCTGCTGAGCAGCGTCAGGGCCGCAGTGGCAGCATGCACCAACGCCACCGCAGCTACTCTCAGGACAGGCTGTGTGAGACAGGCCCCGGGCGCCACCGACGGGGTCCGGGCGGCTGGCCCCACAGCGCCTCCCAGGACACCCTGATGCTACTGCAACAGTCAGGCCCCGGCCCCCACGGGGACCCTTCTTGGACCTACAGAGACTGGGAGGGGGCCCGGGACCAGAGTCACCACTCCTCCTACGGCAGCAGAGCCCGGTCGGAGAACCTGCTGGTACAGTACGACCGCAATGGCCACTCGCTGGAGATGCTGGGGTCACCCCGTTTCGAGAGGCCAGCCTGGCTGCAGCAGGCCTCACAGCAAGCACCCAGAACTGAGGCCTATCAGAGGCAGGGGAACCATTACGGTGTTGCGCCGGCCCCTTCTATGGGCCGTCTAGCACAGCCGCACCACAAAACCCAATCACAGTCCCACCCACATACCCAGCCCCAGCCCCAACAGCCAGCCCCCCAGAGCAGACGTCTTCCCACCGGACAAAGCCTGGACGACCAGCCAGTAGGTTACCGCAGCTACAGCCCCTCCTTCAACCGCAAGACAGGCCGTATCATGCAGCAACCCTCCTTCAGGGACCCCTCCTACCTTGGCCCCCACCTCAGCTGGGCCCCCACCCCCAAAACCAGCCCCCCTGAGGGTGTTGTCCCCTCAGTTCCATCCCCCCTGGCCTCCACCACCCCTGAGCCCCTTGACAAGGCCTACCGCCCCACCAACCATGAGAGAGGGGCAGTGGAAGGCCAGGTGGAGGTGGTAGCTCAGACCCAGGAGGTCAAACTGAGACAGAAACCCCCCACGGGGCGAAGGAACGCCCACGCCATGCGCCACCCCCACTACACCCTGCCTGTAGATGGCACAGAACCCCCTGTGTTTCCCCCTGACCCCCACAACGCTGCCCCCGCCCCTCGCCCCTCAGGAGATGGTGCCCCGCACCGTACCAATGGCAACCTGGCCCCCCTGTCTGTAGAGGATGACGCAATGGCCTCCATTCCCTTTATAGGTAAGCACCTCCACCACCCCACACATCTCCTCCCCTTTCTCTCCCTACCCCTCCATGTTCACTCCCACTTCTGTTTATGACACAAACATATTCCTCCTGATTGATCTTACTGGAACTTACTGGAAACAAACTGTTTGTTTTTACAAACAGTTCAAGAAGCTTACCAGAAAGATTGACCAGAAAGATGGGAGGACGTAGACTATGACTTGGCCAGTATTTAGAGAATAGAACCCTTCTCTCTGTGCCCTTCATTTCCTCTGTCGGTCTCTGCCTGTGTGGCCAGGCTCCGGGCTTCTCCTCACTCTGTCTCCAGTCTGTGTCTTTGTTTGTGTTGGGTAATACTGGCACTTCCCGCAGACATGCAGACGGTATTAGTAGTGTTTGATTGAATCATAATTTACGGGACTTCACTAACCCCCCCCCCCCCCCCCCCCCTCCTCCCCCTCCTCCTCACCCAGTCTCTCAGACCAAGATGAGGTGGAAGCTGACTCTATGTCTCACTAGCGTGTGTCTGTGATCACAGAGTACGTCTGTCTGTCCACCTATCTGTCAGTCTGTCTGCTTTCACAACAGGGAGAATATCTTTCTCTCTCTACGTCACTGCCATGAATTCCCTTTTAGTTCCAGCCAAGTTGGGCAACAGGTAGCCTAGCGGTTAAGAGCGTTGGGCCAGTAACCCAAAGGTTGCTGGTTTGAGTCCCCCAGCCGATTAGGTAAAAAAATCTGCCAATGTGCCCTTGAGCAAGGCACGTAACCCTAATTGCTCCTGTAAGTCGCTTCGAATAAGAGCGTCTGCTAAATGACAAAAACATTGAATAATAGTATATATGAATTGGTTGAAAATCTAATAATAACCATAACTTTTGGCATTATGCCTGGATCTACTGAGGTGACCCTCTGGGCTTTGTAACTGTTTGAACGTTTGTGTATTTGCGTACTACGTGTGTGTTCTACTGTCATCACACATTTGTATGTGCGTATGTATGTATGTACCGTGTGTGTGTGTATGTGTTTGTGAAAACAGAACAGGAGGTATCTGGTCGTGTCTCAGCTTGTTGCCTCTGCTCTGCTGCTGAAAGAACACATGATGAACATATCAGAGCCTCACTAAATAGCCAACTACTCCAACATGTACAGTACTAATCAACAGACCATAAGCCTCTAGCCCTACGGTCAAACCACAGGCAAACCAACCAACCACAGCTAAGGCAGGTACAGCTAAGGCAGTACCTATAGGAAGTCTACACCCCCTTGAACCTTTTTCACATTTTGTTGCATTTACACAGTGGGATTGAAATAGATTTAATTGTGTGTTTTTTTTTGTCATTGATCTACACAAAATAATCCATATTGTCAAAGTGAAAAGAACATTTAGCCAATTTTAACTAATTAATAAAAATGGAATAACTCAAATATAATCGTTGCCTAAGTATCTAGCCCCTTTGTTTAAGCAAGCATAAATGAGTTCAGGAGTAAAATGTCACTTAACAAATCACATAAGCTACATGGACTCACTGTGTGAAATAATAGGGGTTGACATGATTGAGTGACCAACCCTTCCTCTGTCCCCCATACATACCACAAATGTATATTATCCCTCAGTCAAGTATTGGATTTCAAGCACAGATTGAACTACAAAGACCAGGGAGCTTTTCTAAAGCCTCATAAAGTAGGGCAGTGATTGGTAGATGGGTAACAATAACAAATCAGACATTGAATATCTCTTTAAGCATGGTCAAGTTAATAATTATGCTGTGGGTGATGTATTAAACCACCCAGACACATCAAAGATACAGTCGTCCTTTTGAACTGAGCTACAGGACAGGAATGAAACTGCTCAGGGATGTTACCATGAGGCCGATGGTGATTTTAAAACAGTTACAGAGTTCAATGGCATTGATGGGAGAAAACTGAAGATGGGTCAACAACATTGTAGTGACTCCACAATTACTGACCTAAATGACAGGGTGAAAAGAAGAATACAAATATACAGAATGAAAATATTGCTTCTATATGCGATAAGGCATGAAAGTAATATTGCAAAAAGAACACGGCAAAGGAATACACTGTTTGGTCCAAAACATCACTGAGTTACTGCCTCCTTATTTTCAAGCATGGTGGTGTCTGCATCATGGTATGGATATGCTTGACTTCGGGGCAAAGAGTGACCAAGTTACAGTTTTGACTTAAATCTGCTTTAAAATCTATGGCAAGACTTGAAAATTGCTGTCTAACCATGATCCCCAACACCTTGACAGAGCTTGAAGATAATTTGTTTTAAAAAGGATAACGGGCAAATGTGGCACAATCCAGGTGTGCAAAGCTCTTACAAGACCGCTGTAATCGCCTGCCAAATGTGCTTCTAACATGTATTGACTCAGGGGCGTGAATACTTAACTAATCAAGTCAGACTAGTGTTTTATTTTTCATTCATCTTTGACTTTAGAGTTTAGAGTATTTTGTGTCGATCGTTGAGAAAAATTACAATGAAATCCATTTTAATCTCACTTTGTAACACAATAAAATGTGACCACATTCAAGGGGGGGGAGGGGGGTGTAGACTTTCTCTAGGCAAGGTAGGCTACTCCCTCAGATGGTCAGGACAACAACCTAGGTCAGCAAAGTGCAAAGCATATTCAAATGAGCTGCGACAGAAACGTGTACCTACGTTTGAAATGGGGAGATCGATAGATGCCCTCAATGTGGGGCCAAGCTGCTGTGATGGAACCTAGAGAGAGAGGGAGACCTATAAAGGAAATTATTTAATAGGGAAGAGAACCAGAAAACAGAGAAACTTCTTGCTCCTTCTCTTCCCTCCTGCTCAGAGCAAAAATGTACCGAAACTAGGCAGTCAGGGCGGCAAGCTGAGGCACGTTTCAAGACCAAAGACTGAAACTTAAAACTTCTCTCTTGCTGTTTCTCGATCTCTCCATTTTTGTCCTCTCCCTGATAGGATCTGTGATCTGGTTGTTTGGGAGCATGATTTAATAGGCTGCTGTTCTGTTGACCGTAGATGAAGAGGCTGTGTAGTAGACGGACACACAAAAGCACAGAGTCTGGGCTGTCCAGGACGGTGGTTGAATTCTCTTGCCCTCTAGTATCGGTAGTTTGACTTAGCGTTCTCTATATGGTGCTTTCACTCACTGTAGTCTCCTTTTGAATAGTATTGGTAGCTTGCGGTAACAAAACCAATGAAAGGAATTGCATATTGGAGCATTTTTACTGTAAATCCTAGGACTGGGTCTCATTAGGATAGCAGGTTATACTGTACCCCCTGAGCCTCCTTTTTTGGGGAACCCAGTATTATAGATGATAGGACAGGAGGCCTGGTGGTAGTGGAACCCCCTGTGAGGCACAGTACAGTAGGGGTCCAGACTGTCTCTGTCACACTGCCAGCCTCAGGCATTGCACTCTGTGCCCACCGCCCTCAATGCTGCCTTTGTGTACCACTATACCCTCCCCACAACAGACACACAGAGCCACTACCCTCCACACAACACATACACACACACACACACACACATACATACACACACACACACACACACACACACACTGAGCTGGCCAAAACATGGCCTATGCTCTCAAAGAAGAAATCTCTCTTTCACCCTCTGTCTGTGTCTCTGTGTGAGCGGGTGAGGTCATGGCGTCTCCTATAGAGAAGTGGTAGTAGGCTGTAGGAGTGTGCTGTGGTAGTATAGAGCCCTGCTCCATTCTAAGGCCGGTATTGTGGTGGCTCCCACCCAGGGCTCCTCTCTCTACTGGCTCTGCTGTTCTGGTTCTGTTAATGATGGCCTTTGTTAAACCCACAGGCAGCGAGAGCGGCTATTTCTGGGCTCGGCTGTAAACAGGCAGATTCCACATCCCAGATTGGGAATGTTTCCGCCCCTTCTCCTACTGCCTCTGTTGGGCTGGCCCTAGCACCGAGACGAGAAACAGACGGATACGGAGAGAAGAGGAGGTTGTGAGGGAGGTGTCGAGAAACAGAGGGGAGCAGGTGGAAGACAGTGAAAGTGGAAGCAGATAGGAATAAAGGGGAGAAAATGATGTCTGTGGAGAAGTATGTATGGTCAGAGAAGAAACATGGGGGAGAGAGGGACGAGTCTTGCATGACAAGTTATGTTTTGAGCACCTTGTATAACAATACAAGAAAGCACACCATTAAGTTTCAAAAGTTCATGTTAAGTCTATAGGGGCTGGTTTCGAGTTGAGAGCCAAGTCGGTTTTGAGCCATTGCTTCCATTTGAGACTGAAGATATGCTGCCCTCTGCTGTTTAGTGAAGGTATTCAGACAGGCGCAGCAGCCGTGGTTATTAGTGAGGCCAGCATTAGGACCTGAAGCTACAAAAGTTAAAAATGGGCAAAACCTTACCCTTCCCTCTCTACATGCAAACACTAGTCTGGTCCATAATCCTCTGTGTCAGTCAGAAAGTGTGTTGTGGCTGGCTGGTTTCACATCCCCTTGTGTGTGTTTTAGACTGGTTGAGATGAACGTTGCATGGTTATCTTGGACAAGGTTGGGTAGGTTACTTCATATACTTCATATAATGTTTATAATGTTTTCATACCCTACATTACTCATCTCATATGTATATACTGTACTCTATATCATCTACTGCATCTTGCCTATGCCGTTGGGAATCATTCATTCATATATTTTTATGTACATATTCGTATTCACTCCTTTACACTTGTGTGTATAAGGTAGTTGTTGTGAAATTGTTAGTTTATATTACTTGTTAGATATTACTGCATGGTCGGATCTAGAAGCACAAGCATTTTGCTACACTCACATTGACATCTGCTAACCATGTGTATGTGACAAATACATTTGATTCGATTTTTTTTCTAAATGACATGCGTTAGTTACTCGTTATCTGTCCACAATTGTAATCAGTAATGTAACTTCTGGATAAACCCAAACTGTGTAACAATCTGATTACTTTCAGTTGCTTTTAGACTACTTAAGACGCATTAGAAGAAGACAAAAATGAATATTACCAATTGAACGACATCTATTGCAGGATAAACCAACTTTAGAGTTTACATAGCTGGCCATACATGGATGTTGCCTTTTACTTTATGGTGTATGTAGGCCTATTTTAACCAATTGCTTTGTACTTTGATACAGATAAGATTCACGTTTTGATGTAACGCGCACAACAGTGAAATGCCTTTCTTGCGAGCTATAAACCCAACAATGCAGTAATCAATAATTAGAGCAAAAGATAACAAGGTAGAACAAAAACACACAAGAAAAGAAATCATAGATAAGAAGAACACGAGAAAGTAAGGAGCTATATACAGTGTCAGTTCCAGGGTCAGTAGCTATATACATGGTCAGTTCCAGGGTCAGTAGCTATATACAGTGCCTTGTGAAAGTATTCGGCCCCCTTGAACTTTGCGACCTTTTGCCACATTTCAGGCTTCAAACATAAAGATATAAAACTGTATTTGTTTGTGAAGAATCAACAACAAGTGGGACACAATCATGAAGTGGAACGATATTTATTGGATATTTCAAACTTTTTTAACAAATCAAAAACTGAAAAATTGGGCGTGCAAAATTATTCAGCCCCTTTACTTTCAGTGCAGCAAACTCTCTCCAGAAGTTCAGTGAGGATCTCTGAATGATCCAATGTTGACCTAAATGACTAATGATGATAAATACAATCCACCTGTGTGTAATCAAGTCTCCGTATAAATGCACCTGCACTGTGATAGTCTCAGAGGTCCGTTAAAAGCGCAGAGAGCATCATGAAGAACAAGGAACACACCAGGCAGGTCCGAGATACTGTTGTGAAGAAGTTTAAAGCCGGATTTGGATACAAAAAGATTTCCCAAGCTTTAAACATCCCAAGGAGCACTGTGCAAGCGATAATATTGAAATGGAAGGAGTATCAGACCACTGCAAATCTACCAAGACCTGGCCGTCCCTCTAAACTTTCAGCTCATACAAGGAGAAAACTGATCAGAGATGCAGCCAAGAGGCCCATGATCACTCTGGATGAACTGCAGAGATCTACAGCTGAGGTGGGAGACTCAATCCGTCGTATATTGCACAAATCTGGCCTTTATGGAAGAGTGGCAAGAAGAAAGCCATTTCTTAAAGATATCCATAAAAAGTGTCGTTTTAAAGTTTGCCACAAGCCACCTGGGAGACACACCAAACATGTGGAAGAAGGTGCTCTGGTCAGATGAAACCAAAATTGAACTTTTTGGCAACAATGCAAAACGTTATGTTTGGCGTAAAAGCAACACAGCTGAACACACCATCCCCACTGTCAAACATGGTGGTGGCAGCATCATGGTTTGGGCCTGCTTTTCTTCAGCAGGGACAGGGAAGATGGTTAAAATTGATGGGAAGATGGATGGAGACAAATACAGGACCATTCTGGAAGAAAACCTGATGGAGTCTGCAAAAGACCTGAGACTGGGATGGAAATTTGTCTTCCAACAAGACAATGATCCAAAACATAAAGCAAAATCTACAATGGAATGGTTCAAAAATAAACATATCCAGGTGTTAGAATGGCCAAGTCAAAGTCCAGACCTGAATCCAATCGAGAATCTGTGGAAAGAACTGAAAACTGCTGTTCACAAATGCTCTCCATCCAACCTCACTGAGCTCGAGCTGTTTTGCAAGGAGGAATGGGAAAAAATTTCAGTCTCTCGATGTGCAAAACTGATAGAGACATACCCCAAGCGACTTACAGCTGTAATCGCAGCAAAAGGTGGCGCTACAAAGTATTAACTTAAGGGGGCTGAATAATTTTGCACGCCCAATTTTTCAGTTTTTGATTTGTTAAAAAAGTTTGAAATATCCAATAAATGTCGTTCCACTTCATGATTGTGTCCCACTTGTTGTTGATTCTTCACAAAAAAATACAGTTTTATATCTTTATATTTGAAGCCTGAAATGTGGCAAAAGGTCGCAAAGTTCAAGGGGGCCGAATACTTTCGCAAGGCACTGTATACAGGGTCAGTAGCTATATATACAGGGTCAGGTCCAGGATCAGTAGCTATATACCGTGTCAGTTCCAGGGTCAGTAGCTATATACTGGGTCAGGATCAATAGATATATATACTGGGTCAGTTCCAGCCTGCAACTTCCGGGGTCAGTAGCTATATACAGGGTCAGTTCCAAAACCATATTTACAATGTGCAGGCATACTGGATTGATAGAGCTGTGTGTGTATATATATATATATATATATATATATATGTCGACCGATTATGATTTTTCAACGCCGATACCGATTATTGGAGGACCAAAAAAGCCGATGCCGATTAATCGGCCGATTTTTAAATTGTATTTTCTTTGTAATAATGACAATTACAACAATACTGAATGAACACTTATTTTAACTTAATATAATACATCAATAAAATCAGTTTAGCATCAAATAAATAATGAAACATGTTCAATTTGGTTTAAATAATGCAAAAACAAAGTGTTGGAGAAGAAAGTAAAAGTGCAATATGTGCTATGTAAGAAAGCTAACATTTCAGTTCCTTGCTCAGAACATGAGAACATATGAAAGTTGGTGGTTCCTTTTAACATGAGTCTTCAATATTCCCAGGTAAGAAGTTTTAGGTTGTAGTTATTATAGGAATTATAGGACTATTTCCCTCCTATACCATTTGTATTTCATTAACCTTTGACTATTGGATGTTCTTATAGGCACTTTAGTATTGTCAGTGTAACAGTATAGCTTCCATCCCTCTATTTAGCGCGCGCTAACTAGCTAGCCATTTCACTTCGGTTACACCAGCCTCATCTCGGAAGTTGATAGGCTTGAAGTCATAAACAGGGCAATGCTTGATGCACAACGAAGAGCTGCTGGCAAAACGCACCTAAGTGCTGTTTGAATGAATGTTTACGCACCTGCTTCTGCCTACCACCGCTCAGTTAGATACTTAGATACTTGTATGCTCAGTCAGATTATATGCAACGCAGGACACGCTAGATAATATCTAGTAATATCATCAACCATGTGTCGTTAACTAGTGATTATGATTGAATGATTGTTTTTATAAGATAAGTTTAATGCTAGCTAGCAACTTACCTTTTCTTACTGCATTCGCGTAACAGACTTCCTTGTGGAGTGCAACGAGAGAGAGGCAGGTCGTTATTGCGTTGGACTAGTTAACCGTATGGTTGCAAGATTGGATCCCCCGAGCTGACAAGGTGAAAATTTGTCGTTCTGCCCCTGAACGAGGCAGTTAACCCACCGTTCCTAGGCCGTCATTGAAAATAAGACTTAGTTAAATGAAGGTTTATTAAAAAAAATCGGCAAATCAGCGCCCAAAAATACTGATTTCCGATTGTCATGAAAACTTGAAATCGGCCCTAATTAATCGGCCATTCCGATTAATCAGTCGACCTCTAATATATATAGGGGTAAGGTGAGTAGGCATCAGGATATATGATAAACAGTAGCAGCAGCGTAAATTAAGATTTGTATGTGAGTGTGTGTGCGTGTGTGTGTAAAGTCAGTATAAATGTGTGTGCATGGTATGTGCGTTGTGGAGTGTCAGTGTGTGTGATTGTGTAGAGTTCTATGAGTGTGCATAGAGAGTGCAAAAACATATATACAAGGGTCTATTTAGTAGTCTTTGAAAATTAGCTGTTCGGGAGCCTGTTAGTGTCAGACTTGATGCAACGGTACCTCTTGCCGTGCGGAAGCAGAGAGAACAGTCTGTGACATGGGTGGCTGGAGTCTTTAACGATTTCCCAGGCCTTCCTTTCACACCGCCTGATATAGAGGTCCTGGATGGTAGGGAACTCAGGCCCAGGGATGTACAGGGCTGTCCGCACCACCCTCTTTAGCTCTATGCTGTTGGCATACCAAGCAATGACGCAGCCCGTCAAGAAGCTGTAGAACTTGAATTTCAGGGCCCCATGCCAACCTTTTTCAACCTCCTGAGGGGGATGTGTGTGGATCATTTTAAGTCCTTAGTGATTTGGATCCCGAGGAACTTTAACCTCTGATCCCGCTCCACTGCAGCCCCGTCGATGTGGATGGGGGCCTACTCAGACCCCCATTTCCTGTAGTCCACGATCAGCTCCTTGGTCTCAATGACATTGAGGGAGAGGTTGTTATCCTGGCATCACACTGTCAGGTCACTGACCTCCTCCCTGTAGGCTGTCTCGTCGTCACCGGTGATCAGGCTTACCACCGTCGTGTCGTCAGCAAACTGGATGATGTTGTTGGAGTGGTGCGTGGACTGGCCGTGGTGTGTGTACAGGGAGTACAGGAGGGGACTAAGCACACACCCCTGTAATACAATGTGTCTATATCGTGACATTTAAAAAAAACAAAGTCTGTCAGATTTCCAGTCATTCCAATTCATTCAATACCCCTTGATCTTCAATAATTGGACTTGGAAATATAGATTAGCCAAACAGTTTTACCTGAGCATGACGCAAAAACAAAGGACTAATTAGCCTACTCTGTTTATAATCATTTGAGGACAGAGAGAGAAGAATCATTTGTAGCTGTGTTAAGCCTATCAAAAGTCTGCAAGTTTGAGCATGTGTCCGTTAGGCCTGTGGATTTGTTTTTTTATCAGGACGAATTAGATTGAGCCATAAAAGCCCCACTCGTAGTCTTCTTAAATGAAGCTTGTTTTTGACAGTATGTGGAGCACAATACCACGGGGGAGTTTAGAAAGGAAGTCTCTCAAACTGTTATTCCAAATGCTGGGATCTGTACCATGCAGCTGTTGCAAGAGCAACTGGCTGTCCACCAGTCGCAAAAACAATACATGATAGGCAGCTTGAACCTCTTAAATTCAACCATTATTGGGTCAAAATACACAGTCACCTACAACGACGACAACCCGTAAGAAACAAATAGCTTGAGCGGCAGTGTGTGTCACATCAATGCGTTATCTATGTAGATATCAATTCTAAGTGATATCCGTGTCGCCCGCAGGCTACACCGCTGCTGTCGTCCTCGCCTCCAAGACTTTATTCAAGTAGGATGTAGAATCTTTGGATGCTGACAGCAGTCGCACCATTGGAAGACATAGCTTGGACTGTAACCTACCGAGGCCTATTCCTGCTCTTTACCCGCGATCCATCAAACGCATTTGGCGTGATCATCATAGTGGTCTCTGACTTGTGGTCGGAGTTTTTTTCGGTAACATCCTTTCTGAATTTAAAAGTAATCCTATAAGTAATCACCTAGTTTTTCAAAGGACTGTAATCCGATTACAATATTTTTGCTGGTAACGTAACGGATTACAGTTAGTTTTTTGTTGTTGTAATCAGTTATATGTAACACGTTATATGTAATCCATTACTCCCCAACCCTGATCTTGGATATATTACTTATGGTTGTTTCGTGTATTTCTGCCATTCAACCTTGAAATGACAGCTAACCAAGACATTATCACTGCAAGCAAGACATAGTTTCCTTTTTTTTGTGTGTAGTGCACTCATACAAACCAACACAAGGAATCACACACACTCTTACACATACTTCCCAACACGCTAGTTGATAAAGAACTGAAACCGAGCGTTATTACATGGTACCAAAGCCTTTTCCGTTTCTATTTGAAGAACTCTTCTCATGGAGGCAGCAGACACAGGTACACCACCGTTTAATCTCACTTTATACCGTTTTACTATCCACCTTATTATTTTGTCTATTGTGTGTGTGTGTGTGTGTGTGTGTGTGTGTGTGTGTGTGTGTGTGTGTTTATTTTTTACACAATAGAGCTGTAGTATTGCTCATTTACAGTTACGTTATTGAAGTTCTACATTGCAGTTTAGTCTTTCGTCTTTTCTGAGTATTTTCTTCCACTCTCTCTTTGAGGATGCTTCATAGAACACATGTTATAATCTGTGTGCATTGTATTTACGTGTTAGGAGGACAAAGAAAGTGGGTACGTAA